>NW_028278059.1:372500-672500 GCF_059751315.1 Micrasema longulum | reverse complement strand
CTGACGGATCGAAGGAAAAAAAAGAAAGGTAACCCTCCCTGAAGAGGAAGATTCCCATCGCGATTGCCAAGCATTAAGAAGAGCATTTAAAGTCATTTTTTTAATATTTGATTGAGACATTCGTTCAGTTGGGAGTAGACGGACGCCACCAATAACAGAGGAACGCCTTCTTTTTAGGTGGAAATTTGCAGATCGTCGCTGAACCTCCAGATCTAAAGGAAACAAGCCCGTTAGAACCGGGAGTGCATCCGTTGAGCATGTCCTATATGCTCTAGAAAGAGCCAGAAGAGGTTGCCTTTGTCCGCTTAAAATAATTCGCCTGAAATATTGCAACTCACATCGGTGTGCCCAACAGCCAGCTGCATAGCATACGATACCTAGGAAAATGGATTTATAATAGACCGTTGAAGTTTCAAAAGACAATCCCCAGCTGGCTCTGGCCAAGCGTGCAACTTTGTGGAAAGCCATCTTTCCCAAATTTACGGCTTTCCTAGCATGGGAAGTGTAAGATAAATTTCTTTCAAGGATTACACCAAGGTTTGAAACCGAATTTGACGCTCGAATAGAAGTGCCCATAAATTTGATTGAAGGAGGACACACAAAATTACCTTTTAAAAGTGAGAATTGAGTTTTTTGAGGAGCAAAACTTAGTTTATTTCGAATACCCCAATCGGATACTTTATTTAATGCATTGGCTGCGTCGCCCTCCAGAGATCTGCGGCTATTGCCCTCAATCAAAATACATCCATCATCGGCAAAAGCCTGAATCATACATGATGAAGGAAGGGGAAGTTCGAGAAAATCATCAAACAATATATTCCACAAAAGTGGTCCCAAAACAGAGCCTTGAGGACAGCCACATGAAATCTCACGGGATAAAATTAATACATAGATATTATTAATACTCAAGTATGTTCCAATTATTTTAATAATGGTAAATATTTTTTTATTAGCAAAACCATGGTTTGTTAATAAATAAATATTTGTGTACCAATGTTAAGAAAATTATTTAAATAGCCCATATTAAATCATCAATTTTTTTAATTAATACAATCAACCCATGATTTGCTTTGCTTGCTTAGTGCAAACTATATAACAATAAAGAGTGTTTAGCGCATGATACAATTTAAAGAGCACAAATTGATCCAGCATAGATTAGCGGTGTTTGTGTCAATAAACAGTTTAGCAATTCACGGTCCAAGTGGCGGCAAGTGCTAGTAAGCTCACGCAAACCGAACCAGAAGCAGCAGAAAAAAATTGTATACGCTTTTTGAGGTTTAGCAAACGTGTAGCGCTACCCAAAGACACTGTCATGGAATTTATTTCAATTTTATGTTGTTTTCAATTCTCAACCAAGCAATGGTATTTGAAAAGGAAAGTGTCTTGAACAAGTGGAAAGATTTGTGTATCTAGAAAATATGTTTTCAAGAGATGAAAGAGTAGAAAAAGGTTTTGAAAGGAGACTAATTGCGGACAAAATGAACGACGTACTAATCACAGTAATTGCTAATAAAAATATGTCAATCGAAGCTAAACTGGCAGTGCAATACGGAGATTTAGTCCCAACACATATGTATGGAAGTATAACACGAAACTGGTAGAGGAAGTATGAAAACCGAGTGGATGGGTTAAAATTCGATCTTTTAGACGAATGTGAGGGAAACCAATGTTTTACAGGGTTACAAATGATGAAATCAGGCGAGAGTGTAAATCTGAGTCAAGTATAACTGATAAGATTAAGAAAGGATCTCTGAGATGGTTTCATCATGTAGAACGAATGGACGACGAAAGAATGGTAAAACAAGTATATATGGTGAAAATGAACGGTAACGTGAGACGAGGACGACCTAGAAAGACGTGGCATGATCAGATAAACCAAAATCTAAAGTTAGGTCATGTCAAAAGCAGGCATAACCAAAGGGTATGTATGACAAGATGTATGAATGTGGAAAAAGCTAGAACAGTATGCCAGGAGAGACGTGTGTGGCGGTCCATTCTCTCTGCTTACCTCTACGGGGAATGGCGTGATGGTAGTAGTAGTCAATTCTCAATTTTCGTATTCATTCAAATTGCTTTATTCTCCTATTCTCCATATAATACTTCACGTTTTCCAGAAATATTGAATAAAATATTGATAACAATATATTCAAAACTTCATGAATAACTTTCCAGTGAAAATCCAAAGAAAACCCGTGGAAGCCTTTTTAGGTTTCGCGTAATAGTTTTATCGATTCGGGAAGACCTGAGAGCGTCTTTACTTCAATTTATCGTTCCATAGAAGTTATCTCTTTGTAATGGGAGATAGTACAAAGTGTTAGATTTAAATAACACAACTTTATATTATCATTATTTGTAAAGAAAAAAATATTTATTCAAAATGAGTAGGTATGAAATATCGGTTTTTAATTACTTTATGTCCCGTCAGATGAAGAATACCAGATCCGCGGATAAGTGTTTTAAACTTGTTGGCTACTCTAAGGTTAATATTCTGAAAAAGGAAAAAGAGAGGGGATAATTATATCTAGAATTGTAGCTGTCAGTGCTTTTGTCTACCAAGCAATAGGTTTCGGGTTCGATTCTCAACATGATTGACATTTATATTTATCTATTCATTTGATTAATTATTCAAATAAAAACACACCTAACAAAAAAAAACGTATTCCTAACTTTATGAAACCTAAAGCCATGTATTAAGTTGAAATAAAAATTATTATGCCTAATTGTTTTTTTTTCAATGATTTCTTTTTTTGCACCTGATGGCGCATAGGGCACTGCATTGATACACCAATTGCAGCGTATCTTAATCATATGTTTGTTAGGTGAAGATAAGATGATCAGTCTTACGCTTCAGGTACCAGTCAAGAGACAATGATATAACCCTGTGAAAAAAAACCGTTTTAAATAAATATTTCATAACAACCATGTCGGAATTCAAACCAGAAAATTCTTGCATGGTAGGCTAATGCGCTGACTATTACACCACGAGGCAGACACTTAAAAGTACTATTTATAAATCTCTTCCCTTAAACAAAATCGAAACTTGTACACTTCTACTGAAAATGGCTTTCGTTTTGGAAAACTTATATGTTCATCTAGGACATTGAACACTCTTGGGGCCACAAAACAGAAATTTCTCTGAGCGAAAGTCGTAAATGTTTTTGGTAAAAAATAATTAAAAGTACCGAAAAATCTAGTACGTGCATTCTGCTGGGATCTCCTCTTATAAACGCATGACCAGAAATGTGTCAATGACTCTTTTTAAAAAAAAACTAAGATCCAGTACCTTCAAAAATCGAAACAACGTCCTCAGATTGAAAAGTTGGGGGACATCAAACATAGAAAAACATTTGAAAATTGTTTTTGTACTATAATAATTCATAGGCCTTGGACTAGCACCTGAAGCGTAAAACTGATGAAATTACCTTCATATAACAAAAATCAGATAAAGATACGCTGTGATTGGTGTACCAATGCAGTGCCTTATGCACCATCAGGTGTGAAAAGGGTATAATGATGATGATTCTGCAATATTTCATTGTTTCTGAAACGTAACACAGATCCCCTTAACTTCCACGTAATAAAATTGATCAACATATCGGGTACATAAAATTACAAAAAACGGTTAATAAAATAAATAATACATTTTTCAAATAAAAATATTACGAGCATCTCAATTATCACCATCATTCCCTTCTCGGTGAATGGTGCATAGGGCATTGCATTGGTACACTTGATATTTTTATGTAAACTTTTTTTTTATTTGTTAATTTATCCATACATATTTAAATAAACAAAATTTTATTGACACAAATACACCTTTAAAAAATCATCTTAAAATTAAGCTATAACATAATTTGGAAAAAAATGCCAACAACGACATCAGCATCTAAGCGTGGGTCATTCTTTTTTTAATGATTAAAAAATTCAAAGCATATAAATATAGTATGAAATGACCATGAAAAGAAAAGAAAAAGAAAAGAAAAGAAAAGAAAAGAAAAGAAAAGAAAAGAAAAGAAAAGAAAAGAAAAGAAAAGAAAAGAAAAGAAAAAGAAAAGAAAAAGAAAAGAAAAAGAAAAGAAAAAGAAAAGAAAAAGAAAAGAAAAAGAAAAGAAAAAGAAAAGAAAAAGAAAAGAAAAAGAAAAGAAAAAGAAAAGAAAAAGAAAAGAAAAATAAAATATTATGAAAACAGGATTGATTAGTAGTATGCATTTTATTTTAAATTTTTAATTTTTAAAAATTAAAAACGGTGTCTATGTGTTCCTTTCATGCTAATGCAAGACCTCAAACCTACTTTAAACTGTACCAGCGATTTAGTGTTTTGTAATTCTTTAGGTAGAAGCTTGAAGGATCTTAGACCAACATGTAAGGAGTGCCTCTGTGTGAGCTTAGTTCCTTAACTTGAAGGTAAGAATGAGTCATTTAAACATATGTAACATTTTAAGCATGTCAAAATTTCTGTCTACAATGACTGAATTTCACTTTATAGGGATGTATTAAGATAAACATATTACAACTGAGATGGATACATTTAAGAGAAGGTTTCAGTGTCTTAATTTCACAAAAAGCAACAGATTTAATAGTCGAAAGAATGTGGATGTTCAAGCATTGACAAATGGTGAATGGTACACTGTGTGTAAAATGGCTTCTTAAACCAGCCAATGACAAGTCATCAACTCTATAAGTGCCTTGACTTCCATATCCAGTTCTCTAATATTGTATATTCTCCATCTTTGTTGTGATATGTTCATAGTTTACGTAGATACATACGAAATGGCGGCTATATTAGTCGAGTCAGCAAAACGTCCACGTAGCATTTGAAATTTTTATTTTTGAACACGCATAAAATAAGTTATTTACTTGTTACACAGGCCACGTTAAGTACACATTGGCGTTGCGACAAAATAACAAAGCCATCAAAATATTATAAGTACTGCCCTCCGATTTATTTATTTATTCGTTCAAAATTACACTAGTTTCAATATTAATGAACTTATTAAGGCTTTTTAGGCTATGCCAGTGTCAAGCCATAATAAATGACAATAAAAATACGTATTCAAATTAATAAGATTTAATTATAATGACATGTGATGCAATAGAATAAAAATCTAAAAAAAAGGTAAAAGTAATAAATAATAAAATTCCAAAGAATACAATGCAAAAAAGATAATCAGAAATAATTTTTTAAAATATAAATTGTACAAATTTAGAATCACACATAATCAAAAATACAAAATAATAGTTTCATTAAAATCAACAAAATAATAGTAAAATATAGTAGTTTTAAAAAAATACAAAAAAAGAGTATCATTAAAATCAACATAAAAAGAATGTATGTATAAAAACATAATTGAAATGATAATTGAGATATGTTTTCTAGAAACTCACTAAGGAACGTAAGAAATAGGAGCAATAAATCATATGCCAAAGATTAGTACGTATTAAATTAAATAATACACAAAAATACATACTGAAAAAACATAAAAATATCAAGATATTTAAAAAGCAAATAAAAGTAAAAGTATGGAAGGAAAGCAGATTTGTATATTTTTGCTAATTGTTAATCTCAAACTTAAAAAAAGTGGACTACCTCGTCCCTATAGATTGCAATTGCAAACATTTTTTTTTTTACATTTCACTGGTTAATGTGATTTTAGTCAGGAGTACCAATAGATGCACTTAATGCAGTTTTTTTTATCCTGTTCTCCAAAACGTATTTGAAATTTCTCTATCACCCACAGAATTTCGTCAAAACCATGGACAACACTCCTGATTTCATGTACCTCAAACAGAAGTTTCCTAAAATTAGTGATGTAAAAATTAAAGATTGAAAATTTGTAGGTTCAAAAAAAATATCACTAAAGCATGATGAAACGCGTGAGGAACTATTTAATCCACTAAAAATGCGGCTTGGCAATAATTACTCACAGTTTATAGTTAAGTCAAAATGTTTGAATATCGTGTAGTTAAGAATGCAAAAAGTATTAAACTGTTTGAAATTAATGCTTTTTTTAGAAAACCTTACGTGATGGAGAAAAAACCGATATCAGATTTTTGGCCAAAAATTTTCGTCCACATTGTGAGACAAAGATGCAATGCACCACTGGGTTCGAATAGCAAAATTTCATTTAACTAAACAAGACAAACTAATGAAGAAAATATTATTCTTCTCAGTTTTCTCTCTAATGTTAGATGAAGACCTCTTCCAAACGCTCCCACTTGTTTCTATCCTTCTTTTTTCATCCATTTATTCTACTGGCTACCGACGCAATGTCATCGGCCTATCTTTTGTGTGGCTTTCAAATATCTTAAACGCTTTTGGAAAATAATAATAATAAATAAATATAAACGTTAACAGGTTTCTTCATTAACAATTCATAAAATAAAAAGGTTAAAAGTGCGTCAAATTTATTGATATTTTGCCAATTTATTAATTTAAAAGTCAAAAGGATGGATGCTTTTGTGCCCGATAAATTTAAAATCAGGAATAGTAAATAAAATTTCCCTCTATTCTGTCATTTTGGAACATCAAATCAACCCTTTGACCAGTGCTCCAAATCAAATTATTTCAAGCAAAGGTGATTCAATTCATTTATAACGTGTTGGAGCAAAGGAAATAAGTAAATTCAATGGCAATCAACTTACTTTTTCTCGTTAATTTTAATTGAATAACCAAAAAAAATCATTAGGACGCTCGAGTTAGTTCACTATCAACAAGGTGTGAACTAATTGCGTGTTTATTACCAGAAACTTTATTAAACTGAGAAAACATTATTTTTAATTTCTTCACGGCAGCCGGCCGAGAAGCCTAATTAAAGTGGTAAACCACATCATCAAATAATCTACGTGTAATCTCATATAATTATTTTAGTTAATTTATAAGATAAAAAAATATTTCTCATAAAAACTATCTTTTTAACATAATTTATTCAATGGTTTCATTATGTCGGTAGAAACATATTTTTGTAAAACATGTCTCAATTGCATTATGAGGATACTTTTATTGTAACATAAAAATATTTCAGCGTAATATGTCGGGCTCGTGGTCAGCGCATTTTCCTACCATGCAAGAGGTCTCGGGTTCGATTCCTATAAATACCTATTTAAAAAGGTGTTTTCTCCCACTTCATTGTTTCACAATGAAAAATATTGTAAAGTGCCCTCGAGGTGATTTTTTCAAAAATGCGAATTGTATGAAGGGTTTTTGTTGAATATAATCATTCTTCCTCATGACCAAATTGCAAACACGAATCGTAGCAAAATTGGGTTAACTTGTGTCAAATTTAGTTACAAAAGTCTGTTTTTATTACACTATTTTTTATAAATTTAATAATATCAAATAATATTATTTTCGTTATATTTTTTTACTTTCTTAACTCCGATGCCCTTCACACAAAGTCATCAAAAGATAAATTCCATAATCGTGCAATCAAATGTAGTTTATTATTTAATATTGTTTCAACTAATTTAATGTTATTAACTACTTCAATTTATGCTCATTTTAGTCACAGTCAAAGGTTGTTAGTACTTTCTTTATTTGACAATTACATTAAGCGTGTAAACAACACACAACAGTTAATAAATATTAGTATATAACCACTTACCGACTTTTCTATATCTACCGGTTTCTAGACATACCCGTCTCTTCATCAGGACATAAATTAAACCAGCACGCAAAATCCACTTAACACCTTCACCATAGTTTTTGTACAAAAATATAAAAAAAACATATTTCACATTAGGATAGCTTTAAAAAATAATATAACTTTGATCAATAATCAAACAACCTTTCAATATAGCCCGTTTAACGATGTTCCATTGTAATAGTTACCCTATACTTATTGAACTTACGCCCTTCCCTTTACCCCTGTCTCTTTTCTCAACTTTTTCTCCCACAACATTAAATATTTTGATGATCTAATCAGTGCAAGTTAGGGTTGCTCGTTAAAATGTATCTCGTGATGGTTTTATATATTTGTGCAAATACTATGGTGAATGGTACAGGTATAAAGTGGGTTTTGCATGTTGGTTTCATTGATGTCCTGATGAAGAGACGGGTACATCTCGAAACCGGTAGACGAAGAAAAGTCGGCAAGGGCTTGTATACAAATATTTAATAACATTTAGTAAAATGTTTGAATACAAAATTAAATATTTAAATATGAATAATTACATATAACAGCATTAGCAGAAATAAAACACTTAAAGCACATACAAGCATCATTCATTTAAAAACCTGAGTAAAATTTTCAAACAAAAAATTTTGCTCATGCCACCTATTATTTTGGACAAAGAGTTAAATAAGTGTAATAAAAATTATTCCTTAAATATTTAAGATTTTTATTCAGAAATTTAGGTGATCAGTAGGCAAAGATCTTAGTGAATTCCAAAAATATGCCACCAGAATCTTGAAAATGAAACATGTAGATGATACGAGTGTAATATTATTTAATATAATAAAAGGCTTTACATTCGTCATTAAGGGCGCGCTAGAAAATAAACGAATTTTGAATACCCCTTTCAAAGAAAATTATGTTAGGCTTCTTGCGAAGACTACGAATGTAAAAATTTCATCCAAATAGTAATTTGCCTTTGAAGAAATTCAAAAGAAAATTCATCAAATTATTTGCACATCTCGATAGAATATTTAGTTATTTTTTCTATCACTTCACAATAGGGTAATATCAACTACCATAGAATTATGAAAAGTCCAGAAGGAGAGTAGAATCATATTTGAATACATTGGACTGTGTCCAAAAATCCCGCTTCACCCTACTTTTGCCGCACGCATGCTTAAAGTCACCGCGTTATGTTGCCAGATCGCAAAAAATATAATCATAACACAAACGTAAGATAATTATATGGAAAAAGCGTTTGGTTAGTTCCTCTAAAATCTTATTGTACACTTGGAAACATTGATTGATACGACAGAGTAAGTAAAGGGTCATTTAATAAGAGCATTGAATTGAAATAATGAACTTTGAACCTAAAAAATAAATCAAATTTGATTGTACATACAACGGATATTTTTATATCATGTTAAATAATATTTTATGTTTTACAGATAATGTCGGTCAAATATCCATCAAAGCGTTGTTTAATCCAAGAAGTCTCATTTTCGATAGTTCTCTCATTAGATGAGTATAGAGATAGTCCATGATTGGAAAGTTAAATTAAATTCTCAGATAGATACTGAGGTGTCAGGTTTCGAAGAATGTTGTATAAAAGAGAAAGAAATGGAACATTTATGCCCTGTCTAAAACAAAGCAATTTTAATTATTTTCGAGAGAAAAACATGCACGATTTTTTTTTAACAAAGAGTTCAGTAAAACATTTTACCACTTTCCTCATTCCTATAAATAATACCTTTTTATAAGAACATATCAATATTTTTTTTTTTTTTTCGAAGAAAAAATAAATATTTGCGTTCTTATAACTAACCCAAATATTTAATTTTGACGGCCATTTTCAACGAGATGTAAATAACTCACTATTAGAAAATGGAATCGAGTTGTGGTAGAGAGGGATTCGAACCACGGACCTTTGGTCCGTGAGTAAGAGACATTAGCCACAGGACCACAACCCGATTATAAATATAGTCTACCCGATATTTTTAATTTCCCCTTTGTTAAGTACGCTTTTTGTAATATTGCCTTTTAGAAACAGAACTAATCATTAGAGTTTAACATTTAGACAAATGACCTTTTGTGTCATAAAAACATTTTTCCTCAAAATGCACTGAGCAAATTATGCTTCGTTTTGTTGGTTTCCAAAATTCAACTCGCCGTACTCTTTGTATTATTTTTACCCACTCCGTTTTCCTTCTTTCATCAGCAGGGAAGCTTTAATTTCACTAAATCAATTAAAACCAATGTTGTTATTAAAAAAAAGTAGGATAAACAAATTTACTACTCTGGCAACACTAACATAATGCTCGGTTTGTTTTCTTTGACAATCTCACAGGTGGAATTTTTTTTTTTTTAAGTAATGCATTTGTTACTTACAAATGCATTTTATACTTCCACATATAATATGATCCCATCATGTTTCTTGTTGATCCCAGCAGCATTTCTAAACTTTAAAACGACACAACACGGCATAGTTGAATTCAAATCGGGAATTGCGTACTAAGCTACTACAAAGAAACTATTGGGTCAAAACGTAAAACCATTCATTTAAGAGTAGTTTAGTTGCCTTCTGTTTAATGCGCGTATGCAGTTTCTGGACTATTCTTAATGCCTACTACGAATACCAATATAAACATGTAAAATGGATTTAGAAAAAAAAAATTTTTTAAATTTTTATTTAAAAAAAAAAGAAATATTAGCGTTCTAATAATTTACCCAAATATTAGTTTTTATGGCCATTTTCAACGAGTTGAAAATAACTCTCCATGGAGTGGTTAAAAACATGTTTTACGAAAACGCGATATGTTTGACCTTGACAAATTTGACGTCAAGATTTGAGATGATGTTATATTTAAATTTTAACGGTCACAAACTTCAAGTGATTTCAAAATTTAACCAAATAGTAGCGTATTAGGGTCTTGGCCACTGCAATTAACCGTTTTCGTGTGAAATCAAAATTATAAATTTAAAAGAAAAAATTGCTACTAATAAGTAAAAAAAATATTTTTCTTACTTTTCAGTATTTCATAGATCCTTATTAATTAAAAATTGTAAGAAAAAAAACTGATATTTCAATATCGTTTGTGAGTACATATCTTATTCTGTCCAAGACACATACCGAGCACCTTTTTTTTCATAGATTGTTGCGTGGATTTTAGTGTTTGGCTACTTTTCTGTATCACAGACATGGCTTCTAGTCTACATGTCGTCATTGCTAATATACGTAATTCATAGATATGTCTTTTGAGACAGAATAAAAAATGAAGAAGTAAGGCGCCGAATTGAAGTCGTAGATATCAGAAAAAAAACTGAATTACTGTTGGTAGAAAATATAAAAACAGAAAACCCTACTTTTAGCTTATCTAATATAACTACATGCTCTAATAAAATCATTGAAACTATTAATCTACTAAAAGCATCGAATTTATCAGGTACTGATGGTATTGGTTCTATTCTACTTAACCATTTAAAATTAAATATTGCACAGCCTCTTTCTTATATTTTTAACCTAAGCTTTAGTTCTGGAACATTCCCTACTACCTTAAAAAAAGCCATTGTAATTCCCATTCCTAAAAAAGGAGACAGAATAGATGTTGCCAACTATCGACCAATATCATTACTTAACTCTTAAATTATAGAAAAAATGTTCAAAAAAAGAATTTCAGAATACGTAGAAATTAAAAATATCTTATCGGGAAACCAGTACGGTTTTCAAAAAGGAATAGGTACAGATACAGCAGTCTCTGGTATAACATATCTTATTTTTAAAGATGAAGACTCTGGCAAGAAATGTCTTTCATTTTTTTTAGACTAAACAAAAGCTTTCGACACCTTATCACATACAATCATGATAAAACGTCTATCAAATATAGGTTAACAAGGTCATTTACTAGATTGGTTTACAAGATATTTATGTGGTAGAACACAAGTTAAAATTAGTAATATTACTAGCGAAGAAAAAAACATTGATTTTGGTGTACCGCAAGGTAGTGTTATGGGTCCGATTTTGTTTATTTTATATATTAATGATCTATGTCTGAAACACATAAAAAAATGTAGTATTATTGCATTTGCAGATAACACTGCTCTCATTTTAAGACGTGAAAAATGGGATCAAACTTATTCTGCCGCTCAAAACGGTGTCAATACAATAACAATGTGGCTGGAAAACAATTTCTTAACTTTAAATATTGACAAAACAAAATACCTGACATTTAGTAAAACCACGGTGGGACAGCCTAAACAAAACTTTTAATTAAAATATGCTCTGAAATACTTGAAACAGTACACCATATAAAATATTTAGGAATAATGATTTATAATTTTTTTAAATTGACAGAACACATACAATATATAACAAAAAACATTAAAAATCTTTCCTTTATCTTCAAGTCGATACGTAACATATTATACCTAATTAAACTCAAACAATAATATTATATTTTATGTAACTCAATTATAACTTAAGGCATAATAGGATAGGGGGCACTTATAAATCAACATTAAAACCTCTCGAATCTGCTCAAAATCTATTATCAAAATAATTTTTAAAAAGTCGTTCAGGTACCCCAGCGTCAAGTTGTTCGAAGAATTTGATAGATTAAAAATATGGCTATTATATAAATCTAGAATATTTATGTTTGTGAAAGCAAATTAATCTACCAAATCCCAAAAGGTACACTCCTACACTACCAGAAGTCAAACTAAAGGATAGGTCATGGGGTCTACCACACATTCTAAATTCGGGCAAAAAAAAATCAGGTTTCTGGGCCCCCAAATATTCAATATGTTACCCAAACATTGCAAAACCATGACCTGAATTCTATTAAACAAATTTGTAATAAAATGGTTACTGGATTTAGGTAGAGAAAAATCGGAAAACTTACTAAATAAAATTCTAAAATAATAAATGGTTTAAATTAATATTGTATTACTGTATAATAAATAAACTAGTAAGTAGTCATGTGATTATATTTTTAATTGAATCGGCATTCACTTCGTAACACTTCATTATAAATTATTATGAAAATAAAACTTTGTTATCAGTGTTACACAATTTTATTCTTTTACAAGAACACAACTATAGTTTCGGGAGAGCACTCCTCCCATCGACGGGTGATATAAAACTCTTTTTTCGTTTTATATCACCCGTCGATGGGAGGAGTGCTCTCCCGAAACTATAGTTGTGTTCTTGTAAAAGAATAAAACTGTGTAACACTGATAACAAAGTTTTATTTTCATTATAATTTAAATTAATAATTTAGTCATGTGATTGTTCATTTTTGCATAAAAATGTATGTCTTAAAACAAGTTGTACCTAGTTAGACAGACTAGACAAAATCCAGAGAAATCTATTACCTAAGTATGTATGTAGTAGATAAGAAAATTGTAATTTGTGTTAATAAACCATTGTTATTATTATAATTATTATTGATCGTAAAGTAAAATTAAAATGTCTGTGGGTAGGACACTTTGCGAGACAAAATGATGACAGTTAACAGGCAGAATTATAAAATGGAGACCATGGGCAAACAAAAACAAACTGAATAGTCGGTAAATGAAAGAAACGAGGGATAGGAAAGAAAGGAAACGTTTGGAAGAGGCGTTTTTCCAGCAGTGGAAAGAAAGCTGAAGAAGAAAAAAATGTATCTATAAACTTGAAAGATTTTCTAGAAAAACTTGAAAGAGAATTGAAATATATATTTGATTTAAGGCCGGTTGTATAAACATCCGTTCGTTAACTTGATTCCATTTTTAACTAATATTTGGTATACCGGCCGATTATTGCGTTTTATAAACGTTCGTAGCGTTACGAGCCGTTAAATCTATGGTTAAATGGTTACTGGCCGAATTTGGGCGGTTAAATGCATTACGATCCGTTACCTTCAGCGCCGCTGCCGTATTTGACATGACAGTTGTTTTATCACATTGTTATTTGATCAAATCTTCGCCCAATCAACATGCAGATAGTCATTATTTTGGGATTTAGTTGAATTACCAGTTTTATATGTTTTTTACTCTGCGTGGTGGTATAAAATCAACTTTAGTCTGATGGATAAATATAATCAGCAGTTAATTAAAAAAAAATTTAAACATGATTTATTGATATAAACGTAAACTTTAATAACAGATAATAGTTACAACTATCCATCGTACCTGCTCGCTTTTCTTATTTTTAATTTTAATTCATAGTACTCTCAATTCATAGTTCTTTTTTGTGTAAAAACTTTGTTCAAAATTGTCGAGTATTTGCATTTGATGTATTTTTTCATTCAATGCAAATGCGCACCGTTCGCATTTGACAGAAAGAGCTTAGATAAAAAGTTTTTCTGTAGACAATTAACAAAAAAATATCAATTTCCATGAAAATACTTACCGGCGACCGTCCGAAATGATTTATAGAACACAAAACCGTCGGTTATCGTAACGAACGGCCAACGGTTCGTTACACTTACGGAAGTTTGATTAGATGTTTATAAAACCGGCCTCTAGATGATGAATTATGACCTTTGCTCATACGAGGTAATAAAATATTATGTTTTATTCTGCAAAAGGACTCGACGAGAAAAATTGACTATAATGAATGTAACTGGGTAGTAAAGTATGAATAATATTTCAGAAACTTGTCACTTTTGCAAAAATATATTCACGTTGACCCAGTTCAAAATCGAATCTAAGCCTGCCAGAAGTAAAATTAGATCGGTCATGAAGTCTCCTATAAACTTTGAATTTGGTGAAGAAATTTTAGGTTTTTGGGTCCCAAAATATTAAATGTATTCCCCAAACATTGTAAAAAATGTAACTCGAATTCAATTGAATAATTTTTTTTTGAAAATCGGTTGCTGGATTTTGGTTAAGTCAGAATTAAATAAATATATACATTCATAAATAATTAACAAAGCGTAATTTTATAATTAATTCAAAAGTAGGGTGTCATGTATTGGGTATTATGATCTACTCATAAATATGTTTGCCTTAAACCAAGTTGTTTATAGATAAGCATGCTACACATGAATCCAGAGAAATATATCATCAAAAAAATGTGGTAGATAATGAAATTGTTATGTTTACTTATAAACGAGTTTTTCTTTATTAATGCTTTCGAAAACCGATTTTTTCATCTTTGACTAAAAACATGCTGCCGGCTAAAATTATTGAAAAAAATATCAAAAGGTTGGTTGCATTGAAAATATCCAAGGATCCACATAAAAAAATATATCTTTTAAAGAATGAAAGGTCTTTTAATTTTAATTAACCACATCAAAGTTTAAGGATACATATTATGTTTTCATGTATGTCAATCCTTTAAGGCTGGCCAATTCAAGTAAATCTTTCAAGGATGTTTGGCCTTATGTCTCTGATAGACACGAAATGTTGTTTTCCAATGCTTACATCGTTACTGGTTTATCTGCGTAAAAGAATGATCTTACAATCTTTTAAAAAAGTAATCTTATGGCGTTAAATCCCACTTTAAAAGCCAGTTGATTAGTCCGTTCACGAAATAATGTTGTTATCTAATTGCTATTTCAGTAAGTTGATGGTCATATCCGCCATAAAGACAAAACGCTCTAAAAGTTTGCCGAACAGAACGATCACTTTGAAGCAAATTTTCAAAATACTACGCGTCCTTTATGCGTATATCTTTGCCAAACGAAATGTCATTGTTTACTGTATACAATAAAAACAAATGCTTCTCTATTTTTTGGTCTTTTATTTTCAAAAGCTTCATATTACATAATTTATTTAGTGTTTAAATTGTGATAATCTATAACGTGAAGAATCATATCAAATCTGGAGAGAAAAAAAAAAAAAAAAACTCGATAATCATTTTCAAAATCAGTTAAATAAAATAAATCTGTAACAACAAAATTATTGGGTATGCATTTTATCGTGTGTGTGTTCAAATTACAGTTCTATTATGAAAAAAATATTATATGGACTTAGCATAAAATGAGTGTCCACCGTCCATAAGCAATTGATTGTATTCTCACAATCAATATGAAATTGTAAATAATTATTTTCATACACAATTAAAAAAAAAAATTGTTTTAAATATGTGTCTTTACAGAAACGTGACATGTTTGGCATTGACAATTGTGACGTCAAGGTTTGTGACGATGTTCTTCTTAAATTTGACAGTGTTTCATAGACCCTTATTAATTTAAAATTGTAAAGAAAAGTTATATTTACTTGTTGTAACATAAAATAATGAAGATTAAATTTTAGTGCTATATTTTTTAAAATTTTGGTTAGAGATTCTGTCTATGTCTGTTTGAAATATCAGATTTTAGCATTTTTCACGCCACGGCCCCATATGGGATAAGATAGCTAAACCCCGTTCTGTGAAAATTAGTTACCAAAAGGTTACCGGGTCAACGATACTGCGCGATCAATAGCGCCCGTTCCCCCAAGTTTACCAGAAAAATTACCTGACTGTACAGGATTCAATTTGTCACGAGGATATTAAATTTATTACCTTGTGAGAGGTAACTTACTCTTCCTTTGTGTCATGCGCTTGGCTAGAAAGAAAAAAAAAGG
This sequence comes from Micrasema longulum, assembly GCF_059751315.1. Lineage (NCBI taxonomy): Eukaryota > Metazoa > Arthropoda > Insecta > Trichoptera > Brachycentridae > Micrasema > Micrasema longulum. The sequence goes on along the minus strand of NW_028278059.1, from coordinate 656,337 downwards.
TTTAAATAATACATGCTAGTGAGATAATACAAAAATAACTAAAACTAAGTGCAATGATTTTTGTCTACATGAAATCAAAATAGTGTTTTATAAAAGCAATCAATAATGTTCAAAAATAAATAATATACATTTTAGATTTTTTTTTTCCATTTTATGGTATGACATTTTACACTGTTTGTTAATAAGTTTGTAAAAAAACACCCTAATTTTTAGTTATACCGTCAACTGGTTTCGATGTAACTTCGTAGTATTGAGGTTTTGAAGCTTTAAGGCTTCAAAGCTTCGAGGCTACTTCTTAGGTATGGAGTAATTAAAATTTAGTTTATGTCCTGATAATGAAGACGTAACATTGGAACCAGTCGATGTATAACTAAAAATTTAAGTGGTTCATACAGTATATATTTTTTTACGGACTTATTAAGTCTATTTAACAATGGTGAATACATTTTTTTGTAAAACATACATTTAAAATTAAAATAATATACAACAAAAAAAAAATTACTAGAACAAACAAATAAATAATAATTACTACCTCGAGACTTAATCCGGTCAATTTTCGTGAATGTTTAAATTTAGAAAGATTTACAACAAAAAAGTCCAGATTTTGTCTCGAGTTGAACAAATAGTAGATATAAGTATACAACAAAATATTATTCGAGCATCAATTTTGTGGAATAACATTTTAACTATGAAATAATTAAAATATTTTGTCATTAATTTCATGTCATGTCTTTTATTTCTAACTAATATAGTGTCCATGCGACTCGACTGTGGAATCATCTCCCATCCACCATCAAAGATGTTACTACAATATATCTGTTTAAATCAAGTCTAAAGGAACATCTCATTTCGCTTCCTTAATCTCTCCACCTTTCCTTTTTCCTCATTTTTCATTTAGCCGTGAAGTAATAGTATTGATTTAAGGTTATTTTTATGCAAATTCAGTTATTTATATTTTTATATATATCTTAAGGTTTTTTTTTAAAATTATTTTCTATTGAATATGTTTTGTAACTGTAATTATCAAAATATTGGTTGGTTGTAAGAAATCGCCATTTGGAAATAAGCCCGCCAATGTGCAATAAAAATTATGTACAAAAAGTTTAATAAATGAAAGAACAAAAAACATTATAAAAATATAAGACGATAGAAACACAAATTTGGAATAAAAGGTGACCGGTTTCATAGCTTTCGGGACATCTTCGAGACTAGTTTGCTAGCGTTTAGTTTTATAATAAATTACAATGATCTTTCATCAATAATTTGCACTAAAAAAATTGAATGTTTGAAAACACATTGTATTTTACGTCTCACGCGAAATTGATATTAATAAAAAGACAACAGGTTTCGGGTATTTTGAATAACCCATCATCAGGTGTAAATACAAACTCAACATATATCCAAAATGGTGCTAAAGTAGATAGCGTTGAGCGAAGTAGCGTTTGTAGACAAATACAGAATTTCACCCCACTATATTTTAATTAATTGATAGTGAGATTCATCTTAATTAATTATTACACAGCAGGCGCCGTGGCGCAGTTATTAAGACTGCTAAATATGAAACTAGCGTTGCGGGTTTGATTCCCGTCAGTTGCTAGAAAAAAATCTTTTTTTTTTCTCATTAGTCTAGGTGTTGTGGTACATTTTCCTTCCATATCCTATTAACTATCTACTGATAAGCTTTTAAAAAAGAACATTAGCGAGTTATTTCTTTTTAAAAAATTAGAAAATTCCCAGGCAAATACTGAAAACACATTGAACTTTTTATGCTGTTTCACGGGCCACTTGATATTATCAAAAATATTTTAAGTACTTTCAGTTTGAAAAAATGAATATTGAAAATATTTCCTCCACATACCCGAAAAACCGTTTTAAAGACCGTGATTTTTTTTTATAGATTCACTCATATAAAAATCCATGTTTTTTGTTGTAAATAAACGAGTTACTGTCTTGAATTTTTAATTTTTCAATTCCATTAATTGTAATTTCAATTGAATTTGATTCTCCTAATTTCACCAACCCTTTCACTGAGAGTTTGGGAAATTATATGAAGGACCTTTATCGGATATTGTCATTCTTCCTCATGACCATATTGCAAACACGAATGGTAGCACAACTGAGTTTACTGTTTTGAGAAAATTTAGTTACAAAAGTATTTTTTTTACAATTTAATTAAATCAAATTATATTATTATTTTCATTATTTTTTTAATTGATAAAGCCCTTTATTTAAGTCACCAAAAGATAATTAGCATAATCATGCATGTTGCACCACTAATTTAAAGGTTATGAAGTACATTATTGTTATCACGTCACAGTTAATGGCTTGTTAGTGGGTACTACGTTTGACAATTTTAAAACCAAGGGATTGAAATGCAACACTACTTCCCCCTTCGATGGGAAAAGATAAAATAAAACATAACAGATGGATGAATTGAATAAATATAGATGATTGAACATATGCATAGTGGTGAATGTTCCAAATTGCCTAAAGTGATAATTTAAACCAGCCAATGACACGATTAAAGCTATGTAAATTTTTAGAATTCCATATTCCCTTGTTTACGATATTTTTCATCTGTTTTGCAATTTTAATCTATTTAAATCATTTTACATTGTATTTATAAGCAAACATTAGGATATATACATATATGCACTCAAACTATACTCAAACTATATACTCAAACTATATACTCAAATATTGTTGAATAAATTATGGGTTTAATAGTAGGTGTAATATATTTATAATAGGTTAGATTACAAACGGCAGGTTAGTGATTAATTAAAGTGCAATGTCACATTCCTAATTAAAATACAAACAAACATTGCGAGCACCATCAAAAATGTAAACTCAGTATTCTTAAATTCATCTTGTTAACAATTAAGAAACAAATTCATGTAAAGTTCAAATGAAAATACCACCATCATCATTATGACGTCCCTATCAACACCCCATGGTGCATATGGCACTGCATTAGTACACCAAATGCAGCATATATTGATCATCTGCTGCATAAAGATAAGGCAATCAGTCTTTCGCTTCAGGTGCTGGTCCAGGAAGAATAAAATACTTTTGTGTAAAATCTCTAGGAATCTAACCCAGAACCTAGAAAATGTCAGGCAAATGCGCCAAGCACTTCACAATGAGGTGGACTCATCTGCACTCGATTTACTTATTCAGGATTTTTATCTGAGAGCAGCCATTAAATCGAAAACACTTGTACAGAGTTCTTGTTCTATTTCACGGACAGAACTGTATTTTTTATCCATCCACCTGGAGTAAATATATGAAAACATAAGAAGAGATTATGTAAAATAATATGAAAATAATAATTACATTGAACTGTATATTTATGGAAAGAACAAAATGAACCGAATTTGCTCTAATTAAAAACAAAATTTTAAGAATGTCCAAATTAGAATGTCCAAATAGTAGTATTAAACGTAATTAAAAACTAGAAATTGGTCATAAATCAAAAAAATACCCGAACTTCCATATTAATAATGAGACATACTCAAAAAATACGCACATAAAATTGAATTTAAGTTTTGAAATCACAGCATGTTCTATTGAGCACAATTTCTTTTTTCTAATAATAACAATAATATATTAACAGACAACAGTCGGCTTTTGCCAACTGTTACGTGCTAGAGAATTCGGCCCTTTGGGCCTCATACAATCAGCCCTTCAGACTTCGTTTACTGGGCCCTGCGGGCCTCAGTTGATTAATTAGGATCTTGGGAACTGAAATTTACCCCTTCTGAGCTTCACAATTTATTTTTGCTGTTCAAAGCAATCTGAATGTAATAAAGAATACTACCTCACTCAGAATAATGCTACCAAAAGACACATAAAATTCACAGATACAGTACATTAAATATCCCGGCGGCCTCTATGGTGTTATTTCCCGTTGAAATCTAAATGATATATTTATGGAATTATTATGAGCAAAATAGCCAAAAGGATTACAGTTTAGTATAATTATTATAAAAATGAAACTTAATTTTCCAGAAAAAATAACATAAATAGAGTATTTTCTTTTATTATTTTGATAAAGCAGATATTTTTCCAGTTCAAATACCTTCAGAAAACCGGAAAATATCCATTATCATCCCGGAAATGAGCGCGTGCTTCCTCGGATTTACAGTGAGTGTGATTTCTTTGCACTACGCCTACGTTAGGAGCGTAAGAAGTAACCTTTTTATCTTTAGTCACACGTGCCAAGAATTGGGGCAGGAAAGTTTCTAAAAGATCAATAAGAATTATTTTAAAAACACCTTTAAAAACTGCAAGTGTCTGTATTTTTCCATTTTGATTTTATGATTCTTTGCCCACTTTTCTTGTCAAAAGTTTTAAGTTAATTCAGCTTTTAGGTGCGTTTAATTTTTTCGATGTTTTATTTTACTTATATTGAATTTTGCATAGTTTGCACTAAAAAAAGCCAATGGTGAAAACTTTATTGCTATTTAATTAAATTTTTCATTACATGTAGGGTCAAGGTACATACAGTGGTTCGGGTGGGTACAGTGCAGAGGATTAAGTACTCAGCATGTAAAAGTATAAGCAATAAAATTTAATCTTGCTCTTAGTAAGAAGGTCCCACAGGGCAAACACCTCACTACTAGCCGGCTGGTAACTGTATCAGTGTGTACAGGTGATGGGTCTATTTTTTTTATTTTTTTAGGGTTTTAAGCCTAAATTTTAAATGCTTGATTTCTTGGTTTCTTGTCTGATTTGGATCTTACATTTTCATATGGCATTGATTTTACTGTAAAAATCATGTTTTATGGTGACATATAACAGTATTACTATAATGAAAAAATGTAGTAATTTGTGATTGTTTGACTAGAAAATCATAATGGCCGCATATAATACAGTGGATTCACTGTGTACCTAAGCTATTCGAATTATTTCTCATGCTACCCAAATATTCACATCAAGTCTAAAAATATATTTATTTACCATGTACTAGAATGAGCATCGGTTGATTTATTTGTGATCCACTGTACGCAGTTTTCTTTCCATTTTTTAAATGAAACCGTCCTTACTGTTTACATTGTTAGTTAATCTAAACAAAAAAAACTATTTATTTACAGTAATGCCAAATTTTATCTTTCGTGTTCAAACTATCACAAAATTACAGCGCTCCAAAAAATTGGTGATCTACGACACCCTGAACCATACAATACGTATGTTATTTTAAAGGAAGTTCTATTCAGTTATTTCATAAATATCTACAATTTTCTTTTATTCCAAGATAAAATCCTCCTGAAAAAATATATATTGTTATCATTTGAGATTTTCAAAACAAAGTATTAAGTTACAGTGCATTTTAATCACGTCTAAAACAACGACAAAATGATGCTTAAAATCTAGTCCAGACACCATAAAATATTTCCATAAGTAATTAATCTTGCCCGGAGTCATATTTATTTAACTCTTGTGTGACTGTGATGTCACACTAGTTGACATAGGACACGATACTTGATATATCTCTCTTATTTTTTTAAATGGTGAACTCGTCATTTTATTAATCTTCAAATTGTTATTTTAACACCGGATTCGGAAAGTAAAATTTGTATAACTATGCTGGATGTTAATACAAAAAATATTTATCTTTGCTTCGCGAATAATGAATGTCCGCTAATCCAGCAACACGTCTTTATAAGAGAGAGCACGGAGATAGAACTCATAACAAGAAAGACAGAGACGCTGTTCTGTGGCGGGTGTTGGGTAAAACAGATTCAGTTTTCAGTCGGTTGATGACTGTAACGGGGATGCACGCGCGTAATATGAGCAGCGTATTTATGATTTTTAATTTATTTTGCTACAAAAAGGCTAAATTATATGTTTATGTGCATAAATTATGGAAAATAAATTATAACATAGTATGTGTCCATGTTTTTTTTCATACGTGTGAACTTTAGAATATTTCGTCTTTTACTAGTGGTAACACGATGTTACATCACCGCGCGCAAAGGAATTATTTACCACAGTCTCTTAAGAGTTAAAGTAGTCAAATGTACTAACCTATACACTACATTGTGGCTGGTAAATAATGTCGAATTTCAACAAAAAATTCACACTGATAGTTATTTTAAGTTAAATTGACGAAGTCAGTTACTTGCTCTATTTTTTTTCAAGAAACCTATATTCTACACCACATTGAAAACTTAGTGATGAGTAAAACGTAAAAAGGTTTTGGGCGTAAGTATCGTAATAACAACCTGGCCGAAACTTTTAAATTCAGGTTCTTCAGTGCAGATAAAGATACACTTATACACATTTTATGTGAACGTGATGTTTTACGTCACGAAAAAAGCCGCATCCTCGAGGGATCACTGGTTAAGCCTTACAATCCTAAAAAGCTCGCCCCAAACGAATAGCCCAATACTTTACGGATCTAGGCATGGAGGGCGAGATTTATTAAATAAGAACTCTCGCTTTCCACACAGTAGTCAGGCTCTTTAAATACCTGGGCTTAGAGGGCAAGAACTATTCACGAGACATGTCACAATAGGCCTTCGCAGGTCGCAAGAGATGATAATGAGATGAGATGAGATGAAAAATTCGCCTCACGATTTCAATAAGGTTACCGGAGTTACGCGTAAAAAAATGAAATAAATTAAACAACATGGAAGTGTTCCACATTAAAAAAGCTTTAAAAAATATTATTCTCCACATAAATATTCAAATATCTTTTCAATATAGCCCACTTTTTAATTTTTAAAAATTATTCAACTGTGTAATGTTCAACCTCTTAGCTCCTCCCCTTCTTTCTTCTCCCTAGATTCTACTATATTTTGCTTAATATTATTAACCTAATTTTAGTGCATGTTTGAACATGGTGGTGTTTGCATCCCCTTTAACTCTGCATGCAATTGAAGTATTTTTTAAATTTATGTAGTGAGTGTCCCTGACAAAAAGGCGGGTACGTCTTGAAACAAGTAGACATAAAAGTTGGCAAGTGGTTAAATACTAATATCAATTAAAATGTTTGACAACAAAATAAGTGCTGTGAACGTAAAAAAAAATAACAATAATAGTAATAATTTGAAAAATTGGTAGAAATCAAATCGTTTTGCGCATTTCGACAAAAAAACAACAATAATTTAACTTTCAACTTTATTTGACTTATTTTTTTTTTACGCATTTGGCCCTAGCCGATTTAATTGAATAATTGGCGATCATGTTGCAATCTCGATCAAGTCTTATCTGATATTTGAAAAACAGTTTTCTTAAACTAAGATAGTACTTCTACACAAATAACTATAAATATAGAAGCGCATATTAAAATAAATCTTTGATTAGTCTGGTATTCAGAATTGTCAATGTCTATTACTTTTAAGTCGGAACAATTGTATGCGTGCGTGCAAAAAAATATGTATGGTGTATGTAGAGGATGCGAAGACTGTCTGCAAAGACATAGTGATATGGCATTCTATCCTCTCTGCCCAACCCTACGCCTACAAGAAAACGGCGTGACTATATTTTAGTTTGTATTATGTATACCCATAAGATACCTAATAAGTAGAAAGAGCTCGTAGGTTCAATAAATGAAAACAAAATTTAACTGGCGCCGTGGCACAGTTGGTTAAAAGGTTAATTGTGAAACTAGTGTCACGGCTTGATTCCCGCCAGTTGCAAGAAAAAAATCCAAGAAAGATTTTTCTTCAATTGGTATGGGTATTGTGGTTGGTTTTTTCATAACTTTATTCATATCCTTTCTTTTCTACCAGCTGTTTAGCCATTAAAATTGAAGTTTAGTGAGTTATTCTTTTTTTATTCATATTTATATCAAAATCATTTACTTTAAAGTTTCATAAAGAAATATCAACAAAAACACCAATGTCATGTCTTTATCTCTCGATCATACATATTTATACATACGTACTGACGCGCCAATTGCAAAAAGATACAGAATCCTTAACTTTTTTTTGAAAGATTAACACAAAAAAAATGCACAGAAATAAAAAATCTCTTTGAGAAAAGAATATGGAAGTCTAGAGTTTTACAGAGTTAATAATGTTTGCTGGTTTATGTTGTGATATTGAATAATATTTCATTTGATTTTGATGAAATTGCTTGAATAATTAACCAGTTGACTTGATTTAAATATCTTTTAAAAAATCTGCCAATAAGGAAATATCTGTTTTTTTACATTTCTTAAGTAACTAAGGTCTATGAAATACTGTAGATTAAAATTCTTTTTTTGCTAATTACTATTAATAAAGTAGCATAAAAAATATATTAAAAATTGTAATTTTGAATTCCCGCAAAAACGGTTGCATTGACCGCGTCCCTAATACGTCACCATTCATGCTTATTTGTTTCTGGCCTATGAATTAAGTTATCACAAATCTTGATGTCACAACAACCAAGGCCAAACACGTCACGTTTTTCTTGCAACGTATTTTTATTATATTTCTTTTTACATTTATGTTTGAAAACATTTCTCCACAATATCCATATTGATTTTGAAAATGTAATTAACTATTCCGAATTCATTTTATTTTTTTGGTATTCGTAGTATGTGATATTTCCATATTCAAAACAAAATTATTTTGACTCGACTGCAAAATATTTCATTTACAACTCAACTCCATAAGCTTTTCACATTCAGTTTGATACGTTCTCACTCTTGTATTGTTGCCAGTTAATATAATACATTACTCTAAAGAATCTGCCTTGTAGTGCAGTGGAGAGTGAATCAGAATACTCACGTATGTGCTTGAACCTGTCTTCCAGAATGGAGTTACAGTGATCACAGTTGAGAGTGCAGTGGGGGCGGCGCACCTCTAGCAGGGGGCTTACTGCCCTACGGGGGGAGGCATCCGAGCCAGCGCCCCCTGGCAGAGCGAGAGACATTTTGTTTTATTTTTTATAATACTTTTACAATTTAAAAAAAAAAACGGGACCCGCCTTTAAAACGAAACCCATTGACTAGATTTTTTTTAACTGAGACACTGAAAAACACTTAAAAATTGAGTAACTCGAGAATCTTTAATTTATTTTTGATTATTTTTTGGTATTTGTCTCTCGTCTCTCCTGTTTCCTGAAAAAAATAAAACATCATAAGTCTTTGATTGTAAAATATAACATAAAACATATACAGAATAAAAAACATACATATTTTTCTCAAGACATTTGTTTACAAATGATATTCTAAAACTACAGGGTCTTCCAATAGGGACTTCCTAACTTTAACAGTTGGTAGTTGCCATATTGTTAAAGCGACATCTGTCAAATTGGCTGCCATTTATTCAGTCTGTTTTTCTAAATCACCATGGACGGATAAAGCGTTCAACAACACATGCAAATGATAAAATTCTTTTATCAAAATGAGTGTTCTGTTCGGGCAACGTTCCGCGCGCTTTGCCCATTTTACGGTCGCCATAGTCGTCCTATTGAAAGGACTGTAGTGAGGAAATGTGGTGAATAAATTTGAGTCCACTGGTCCAATTATCAATAAACCGACACCCGAACGTCAACAACACGCAAGATCGGCCGAAAATGTCGCCTCAGTCAGTGAGAGTGTACAGGAGAAACCGAGTTGGTCAATTTCGCTTCGCTGACAAGAACTCGGCCTCTCGCAGACCACAACTTGGAAAATTTTGCGTCGTGACTTTAGCCTGCCTCCTAACAAAATTTAATTGACCTGGAAACTGAAGGTGAATGACCATAGACAACGACGTGTATTTGCTAAATGGAATATGTAGCATTTGGAAGCTGACCCTAATTTTTACCGAAAAATTATCTTCAGCGATGAGGTCCGTTTCTGGATGAATGAGTGCATCAACAAACAAAATTTTCAAATTTGGGATAATATACATCTCTATAAAATCCAAAAGCGTTCAATGCTTCCCGAAAAACTCACTGTTTATTGTGGATTTTGGGCTAGCAGTCTCACCGGTCCATATTTCTTTGAGAAAGACGTTAGCCGGGCCATCACCGTCAACGGCGAGCGCTATAGGGTGATGATTACCAACTTCTTTTGGCCTAAATTGGATGATACGGACACCAACAACATATGGTTTCAACAAGACGGCGCTAGGCGCCATAAAACTCATGCCTCAATGGACATTCTGCAAGAGTGATTTAAGGGCATAGCGTGGAGGTATAGTGAATTGGCCACCGATACCGTGCGATTTGACCCCGTTAGACTTTTTTGAGGTGTTGTCTTTAGTTGCAGGTCTATGCAAATAAGCCACAAACCACAGCGGTCCTCAAAGCCAACATAACTCTTGCTATCCGTAAAATTCAGCCTGATTTATGCGCCAGAATCATGGAAAATCGGACATTTCGGATGCGCGCCACCCAGAGAAGCCGCAGCGGGCATTTGAACGATGTTATATTCCATACATAATGACATTAATAGACATTTCAAACGAATAAAAAAATCGATGATATCTCACACACACTTTTTTTATTTCAATTTAAAGATAGGAAGCACTTAATGAAAGACCCTGTATGTATAATTTTGATTCAAATTAAGGTTCTTTTCATAAAAGCAGAAAAAATTCAATTTAGTAAGAAAATAAATTCACGAAGTTCACTAAACTTTATACAAAGCACTAGAAAAAATACGAAATGGAATAAAGCATATGTAAGCAATGAAAAATTTAAACATTAAAACACAAATTCAAAGCAAAGGTACATAGTAAATAATGTACTTAAAAAAATATTACACCATGTCGTTGTGAGATTACATAAAAGATTTTTTAGATGTGTACCTACCCAGTACTTTATGATTCAACTTTAAAATACGTAAAAAATAAGTGGTACGGGATTTGCGTGATATGAAGCATTAATTATTTAAAATATAGTAATAAAAATACGTGTACAGTTTTATTCCACTTATATTTATAATTTTCACCAGCGACCGGGTTTCATCGTGACAAACATCGTCAGATTGGTCACAATGTCGGAAACTAATAAATGTCAGTAGAAAAACTAAATATATTAATATTTTTTTCTTTTCATGGGCCCTGTTTTTTCTATTCATTTTTTACTGGATAATTATTATTTGGCGCACTTAAAATATTACCAAAGTACATTTTGTGACGTTTTTCTTTATCAGTATTCCTTTGAAATAGATTTTTCTGCTGGTACTTTATAATCTGTTGCTAATGTACATCAACATATTTTTATTGTAACTGGAAATGTAAATGTTGTCGACATCGCTTATAAATGTTCTTTTAACTTTTTTAGTTTTAAATTGTACCTCAATGTCGATTAATTGCAATGATAAGACGTTTTTAAATTATCTTTAGTAATATTTTTATTTTATATTCAAATAAAAATCACTTCATTTAATCACTTTTCTTTTAATAAACCGACTAGTTTTGGCAACAACACATTGTCAGTTTCAGGATTACTCGAGAACTAAATAATGAGTTGAGTTGATAAAGTAAACCCGAAGAAAGCTACGTGTTATTGCAAAAACTAGTTTGAGTGATAAAAAGGTTAATTTAGTTTTGATACTATGCATAACAATAATCTTTTAAGTGAGTGCAACGAATATGATAAATATAAAATACGTATTTTGTAATTTCAATAACGTAACATTCTACGCAGACGATGCAACCATACAAGTAGAATTGGAAGAAAAATTTACAACGCGTATTGCTTGGTCAAAATTCCGATTCCGCGTTTACATTCCTTAGCCAACAAATTTACTTGTGAAATAGACATTTTTAATACGACAATTATCAATTTTAAAACGTTCTTAAACGCACTGTTTGAAACAAATTATTAATGTCGTAATAAAACTTTCTTTTTCATACAATTCTTTCTCTGTTTTTGATGTGTATTATTATTATTTTATCTCTTTCTGATATTAATTTATCAAATATTTTTGTGTACCGTATATTATATTAATTTCACATATATACTTACTGTTAACTAATTTTCATTATTTGTTTTAAACAATAATTTGTTGATACCATTTTTTTATACTTATAAGTACATGAAAATGTATTTTTTTTTTGTTTGAATTCTTTACAAGTTATTGACAATTTGCTTTTTAATTCAATTACTGTTATAATATCCATATATTTTTTTTTTTCTTTTTTACTATGTAAAGTTTCACTTTTTATTTTGCATGGCAGTATGCTTCTTATTGTTTCTAAATCTATACAAAAAAGCATTGTTTATCTTTTAAATTTTTACGCACTTTGTTTGTATTTACCTGTATATTTTTTGTAAATGCCCCTTGGGCGTATTGTAAAATTAAATAAATAAAAAAATAAAAAAAAAATAATGAAAATAACAAAAAGTGGTTCAATATCTAAGCGCTCTTAAATAGGCAAACTGATGATAGTTGATAGATGATAAAACAGTAGAACTTGCACTCCGAAGTGAGAGAACACCTAATAAACTCTCAGCAATATCTGGATGCTTGAGAAATATACAATGTCATAATAAACACATATGGATTGAAAGCAAGGTCCTACGGACAGTTTCAGAATTCCCGATACCGTAGTCCTCAAATTCCCAGCTGGTAGCCGTCTGCCTGAAAGACCACCAAAGACATGAAAAGACAACTGGAACTCAAAGACCCAGAAGTCTCCTTCTAGTTGATAACAGAGCAACCGATCTCAACGGAGAAGAGAAGAAAAAAAAAATTATAAGTGTTTTGAAATGATTTTAATGAATTTCATATATTCAGGAGCCCAAGCTTTTTCCTACCGAGAATTTCAATTTACCAGAGTTTATAGATAGAAACCACATGGTTCTCACTTATTGGATTTCCTATTTAATATACTGTTCAATTTCCAGATTATTGCAAACTGAAATTACTTATTTCCAATTCGTATTTTCAATTTGCGAAAGCCCACATTATTACTTTCAAACCTAAATGATGTTGTGGAAATTTATATGAAGACGTATTTAAATATTGGTTAAAAAAATATCGAGAAATTGAAAAAATAACATGTTTGTGAAGAAAAAATAATATTAGCATGCGAATTGAGACTTAGGTCAAATAACAACGGTAGTTATTTACTTTGTGTAAAATAATAAATTGAATATGCCAACTGGTTTCAGAACATGACTGTTTCTTTGTCAAGGCTTAAAAATAAGCTAACATTAAATATACTCTACCATATATCCTGAGAAAATACAAAATATTGCACAAATGTTTGCAAATGAATTATTCAAGGTAAATATTGGGAATATTTTGAGTTTGTCCAAATTTTTTTAGACAAGGACTGAATTCAACTCCCCGGGGAGCGGTTAGTATTAAAATATTATAACAGAGATGAAAAACATTTAAGAGAGGATAATATAGAAGTCAAGGCATGTACAGGGCTTATGACCTGTCATTGGCTGGTTTAAGTGGCCACTTTACACAAATATGGGCGGAATGGTGAATGTTACACAGTGTGTAAAGTAGCCACTTAAACCAGCCATTGACAGGTCATAAGCCCTGTAGATGCTTAGACTTCTATATTACCTTCTCTTATATGTTCTTCATCTCTGTTGTAATACGTTAACAGATAATTATTCTTTAACAAAAACAGTTCTCCATACCTTTATTGATGCGAGTGATATTTATTTGACTGAATTTTTTACCCACATACATTTAAAGAAATGATTTAATATATTTATTAGCGTTTTAACCTTCTTTTAGACCATTTGATTTTATCAAAAATATTAACAGTTTTTACGCATTTTTGTTGACAAAGTCTACTTATTTTACCCGCCAGAAAGTTATTAAGACTAATTTGTTACAACAAAGATGTAAGACATGTTAAAAAGGGAAAATAAAAGACTCTTTTAGCTCTTCAACTTCACAAAAATTAAAAGGATAGAAGAGTTGAACAAATACAGAAGTTCTCAAATAGACAGATCGGTGAATGTAACAGTGGCCACTCAATCCCGCTAATGACAGATCATAGGGTATGTAAATGCTAAGACTTTGATATTTGCAACAGCAATAACTCGGTTTAAAAAAATCCCGCAAGGGAAAAATCCAGAATATGACTAACAAAAAAGTGAAATACCTATTATACAGAAATAAAAATAAACTAGGTTTGTAGGTGTCGGCCTCGTGATGTAATGGTTAGCACATTTTCCTGTCATGCAAGAGGTATTGGATTCGATTCCCGACATGGTTGAAATGAAATATTTTTTTAAAAGGGTGTATTTACACTAGAATATTTCATACCAGTCCCTGGACTGGGATCTGAAGCGTAAGACCTTGCCTTACCTTCATGTTACAAAATTGATCGAAATATATTTTATTCTGTGAACAAACGGTACGTACACAAATATTGACCATTTCTTTGTTTATTAGTGTAGGACACTCATGCACATACCAAAAAAAATGTTTTCATTTAAAACAATAATTTAAATTATGTTAGATATAATAAATTTAAAAGAAACGAAACGAAGAAATATGTTTATAATAATAAAGTAAAATATCTGCTTCTCTCAAAATTTCTAGAGAAGTCAGGCCCTATGCACCTTTAGGTGTGGAAAAAGAGTGCTGATGATGAGGTTTGTTGAATAACCATAGTTAAATAAATTAAAATTGTGAATTTAGTTTTGGTCTGGCTATTGAATGAAGAGAATATTATTTTAAAGGTTGGTGGCGGTACCTGCTACGTTGTAAAATTTACGATTTTAATATTAAAACTCTGGGTGAATAAAACACCGGTACTTGAATAAGAATAAGGCAGGCGCAATGCTTTCAGGTCAAAGTGCTTGAAAAAGCTCTCCGTTTCGGAATGCACAAAGAAGAGCTTTAAAAGCTCCTCAAGATTGGTCCCTGCATAGTTTTTACACAATATGAATATTTCATGTACAGGTATATAAAGTGAATTGAAAACCTTTGTCAAAACTTAACATTGAGAAAAATACATAAACTTATTTTAACCCTCTCAGGATAAATTGCTTTTTCTTAGCCTACGTCTAGAGCTTTATTTATGTGCTGACGAATTCTCGTTATTTGAACTTACACGTGTCTTCAATTTACGGTACGTAGGGGAGCCTAGAGTTTAAATTAACTGGGCAAATATTAATACGCCTATAGCGGCTGACCAGAAAAAAAAAGAAATCTTGTGTGTAAGAAACAAATGTAGGTCTTAAAAATACTGCTAACTGTAACTTCTTTTGGTTCAGCTAAAGTTACCGTATCAGACGGTCCAGTGTGTTTTATGTTTATTTTCTAGACATAAAAAAAAAGTAAATATCAATTGTTGTTAAACATTGCTTCAGTGCCAGAGATTGGGAAGAAAATACGAGAATACTTGTCTGTGAATAAAAGTTTGATAGCGATTTTAGAAATATTAATTCGATCGATGATTACTTTTAATCTTATGTAATAAATTTATAAATATGTTATTTGCATTTCTACAATTGTAACAATAACAATTAATGAATGTTAAAATGTATATGCGTATAAGATTTCAACATTTAAAAAATATATAATAAGGCTTTAATTTGATAAAAGTAAGATAATCATACGATTTTGCCATGTTAAAACTCCTTTTGTTCAAAATTGCTGTTTTTTTAATGCCGTTGAATGGCCGTTATAAATAAAAATTATTTTGCTCTGAACATACTGCAGAAATTGAAAACAGTAAAACTAAATATTTTTTTAAAAGCCTGATTCTATTAAAAATGATTTCATCTTAACTTTGTTAACTATTTGACTTTTTTTAACGATTATTGAAGGCATTATTCAACCTTAAATTTTTTAAAAAATGACAAAAAAAAAACAAAAAATATTGTGTTTTGTAACACTTTTTCTTTTGCATAAAATATTTTTTTCTGGTATAATTTTCCTACTAAATTCTAAAGAATTTATTTTATTTAAATACTTTGACTTTATATGAGCACCTAAGTTATGCACCTAACTTTAAATCCACTGTTTGAAAGTTAACAACACATTAGTTATAAAAAACAGCAAGTATATTTTCCAGAATTATCATCAGAATTACCTAAGAAAATGTTTTTTCTATGTTTTGATTATTATAACTTACTTTTTAAAAGAACAGCGTTTCAAAATGGCAAAATTATTCGACTTCTTAACTTTTTAAAAGATTAAAGTAATACATTTTAGTAAATAATAAAAACAGTTCACTAACAAAATCACAATGTGAAGACATCTACTAAATTTTTTATTTTTATAGATATCTTTGGATTATAATATGTAGTCTGCCTAACTAGGTAAAACAGACATTTTTTTTCGTGGAGCTTAATAAACAGAACATTGCTACCTACAAGTGAATTGTAATAAAATAATATGTTTTTAGTTTCATTCCAATTTTATTTATACTTTTCACCAGTAACTGACATTGTCAGACCGGTGACAATTATAAATGAAGGTGAAAAAAGTAATTTCACTATTGAAATAAACGTAGCAAAGATTTGATTTATTTTTTGGAAATATTGTCTCTTGGCTTTACTTCAATACTTTGCAAACATTTTTTCCCAGTATTTCTTTTCATAATATTATTTGTTTCTTTCACGTTCTTGCACTAAGTTTACTACAAAAACAAACTCTTGTGCTTGTTCAATGCACTCATTTTTCACTTTAATGTTGCATTTTGACATGAAACTGGGAGCTTTGAATCCCCCCTGTGAATTTATTCATTTTTCTTCTCCGTGCACACAAGCTTACAACTGCCTTCCATTGTATGTATTTTGAAAACTTATCCATAATGTAAGTTGTAATAATATATGGCTTTACAATTTATAAGCACGACACTTTATTGACTAACATTGTTTCAAAACAAGTATAGTTAATTTTTGTCAATGAATATGTCTGCCATGCTGGTAAAATTATTAATACACAGTAGGGGAAAGGTAAGGTACATTTATTGGCAGCTTAAGGAGGTTCTCTGGTTTGACGGTAAGATTTTAATTTTTTAATTTTTATTTTTTTTTATTTTTATTAATCATATAACACAAAGTATTTAACAAGTATAATACGTTAAATTATATTTCCAGGAGTTACAATATTTTTTTATGATTTTTTGTGAGAACTAATGATGATATAGAACTTTGAAGTTTTAATCATTTATTTAGAAGTGTTACAAGAGTATAAATATAAGTTTTTAGCCAAAAATATTTTAAAAAACCAATGTTATAGCGTTCTGAAGACACCTTCCTTGAAAAAATAGACGCTCACTCCCTCCACAAAATCAGCTGATTGACTTATTTGAAACAAAAAAAATGCCACTGTTTTAATTTGTAAGCTTATATCGACGGAATGAAGTCTTTTGAAAAGAAAATTTTGAAAATTGGGTTTTTGACAGACTTCGGAACAAAAATTTTAAATCTCATGTATTTTTTATCAACTTTTTGTTAAAATAAAACATTAGTATCTTAAATTTTGAAATAATAATAAATCATTCTGGATGTCTATGTATGTTGATTTGACCCTGTAAATTCAAAGTAAATCGGCCAGGCCGTTTTCAAAATATAATGGAGGAATGTTTGAAAAACATAGTATTGAGAAAAACACGTTTGAAGTTTCAAGTACAGTTACAACTTATATCAGCGCTGCGAATACCTGCCTCTTCTAACTGATGTATTTTTATAATGGCTTCAAATTTTAAAAATTCACTTAATGAAATATTCTAGATATACTAAGAAAACAATTTATACAAAAAAAAACAATTTTTGAACCCATCAAACCAGAGAACCCCCTTAAGCATTATTTGTTTGCTCAATTGTCTACTTTTATTTTACAAATCAATCAAACAAAAATCTAAAGTAATATACTAATAGAATTATTTTATGCACATGTGTGATTTGTTTTATTTGCAAACATAAGACAACTAAAAGTTAAATATCACATTTTCGCTCCCATTTTGAAACTATTTATTTTATACAGTTATTAATATATTCGTAAGACAGCCACGGTGATATCAGTCATCCCTGTTTGACTTCTTTATGTTTGATTTATGAACCTTTATACATGCTTTGTTGTCCTTATACAAAGTCGGAATAGCTTGTATCGGGTTGCTATTTACTACATATTCAGATAAAAACTGTAATGGTTTTTTTCTCTCAACTCTATCGAACGCTTTTTGTAGATCGACAAATGCGCAAAAACACTTAGCTTAAATGTATATCCGATTGCGATAAAAAATATTGAAACGGAATGAAAAGAAAACATACTATTGGATTTACTAAGATAAATTTTTGAACTGTGTTATAAAACATATTTTGTATTTAGAAAGCTTTTCCGAGACATTCCCAACACTCATTTATTTATTTACCTTGTGTTTTTCAAGCAATATAATGAAACACGTGTCACAGTTAGAATTTGGAATTTAAAAGTGGCACTCCTGAGTTTCTACTCTTTATTTCATCACAACTAACCGATATTTTTTAGGTCTGTATTTCCTTCAGAACTTTGCTCGGGTTTTTTTTGGGTACTGTACTTATTTAGGGTTTACCGATACCTTACTTAAAGACATGGAAGAAAAAATAAATAAACGGTCAATTATTGTGACCGGCTTTTTACCCATGCTTCAATCATTATTTATCCATTAATGTTTAGCAGGTACTAGTAATTGGCAAACATTTCATTATGGTTATAAAAATCTTCAAATAATCATTAAATGACGTCAGAATTTAAAAAAAACAATGAATGATTAAGAATGAGCACAAAATAGATGCTTATTTTTAAAAATAAAACCATTGTTAGTTTTTAAAAATAAAATAGAGTTATTTGCATACCCTGCTAATAACTGTAATATTGAGTTTTTTTAGGTACAGTAAATAACCACCCTCCGAATTCGAAGTCGGAATATCATTATTGTTATTTTTTGGTTAACAATATAATATTTAATTATTGGGTTGTTATTTTGTTCCTTATTCCTATCGTTCATTTGAAGAACGTAATTAAACAAAATTAGATTTCTTAAAATGTTGTTAGTAAACACGCGTATTTTTTCTAGAATTGTACAAAACATAAATAATTTTTAAAATACGCCATACGTAAATTACGTCAAGTATAGCTATCAGATCTAGAAAAAATGCGTTGCGAGACTGTTTTTAAAAAAAATGTTAACTCTCTTCTTATAGTGAGAAATCAAAAGTCAATTGGCTGATAACTGTGCCTCTGCCAATAACTGAGTATTAAAGTATTTCCCCCTATGTACTAAAATATTTTCATATCCAGGTGGAAAAAAAAATACCGCTCTGTGTGAGAAATAAAATCAAAGCCCTAGAATGTTTTTGACTAGATGACTACTGTCGGTTGTAAGCGAGATATCAAACTAAAAAAAACAAACCTTATGGCGATATTAGTTTTTAAAAATTAGTCGCTAAATAACAGGTCGGAAGCCCTGTAAACGCCTAGTTTTTCAGTTTCCCTTTTCTAAAAGGTTCTCCATTTATGTTGTAATACATTAGTTTTGTAAAATAAATTCGATCACTGAATTAATTTTTATTGAGTTTTCCCTGTGGAATGACTTGTAAAATATTCTATTTTTCACCTCTCGTCTCATGCCCAAAGAACTCACGTTTTCTGTTCTTTATAGTTTTCAGTTATTCTTTATCTTTTTTCAACCGTCGGAGAACGTCATCGTTTTAGAGTCTACCATATTTCAAAGGCTTCGATCTTTTTTGAAGAGGCTTGAGAGTGTACATATTTTGACGCCGTAAAAAGGACTGAGATGTAACATCATACAATGCGAATTCAGAGTTCAAATTAAGAGTCTCTACTGCAAAGGAGGTCACGCATTCTGAAAACGCAGTCTTGCGCCATCTCTATTCTGACTTTGATCTCTTGTGAGTGATCCCATTTATCATTTAGCCTGCATCCTACATATTCATTTTAATAGACTTGCTCAATAAACTGCCATCCAATTTATAAATTCATTTTGTGTTTTTTTCCGAAAACCATGCATTTTGTTTGGGAAATTTTTATTTCCAGCTCTATATTCAAACTATTCGTGTATTTTTTATCCAATAATAGCTGCAGGCTTATTGCTGCTGGCTATTGTTTATGATTTGTCCATTTACGTTAATGCCATCGGTTAGTTCACTTGGTGCATTTCTAAAAATGGCTTCTGAGTAGATTTAAAAAAAAGAGAGGAGACAGAATGCATCCTTGCCGGACTCCAAGATATATGTCTGTATCCTATGTCAATTAATTATCCACTTTCGCTGCTGCTTTATGATACCAGAAGATGTTACCAATTATTCTTATGTCTCTAGAATCCAGATTGTGTCCTTTTAAAATTTTTAGAAGCTCTTGGTGCCGCACTTGAAATGCTTAAGCTGTCTATGAAATATGCGTACATATCCACGTTCATGTTGCGACATTTTTCAACAAGTAATTGAACACAACAGAGAGCTTCTTTTGTATTCAACACAAAAATACATTCATATACAAATAATCATGTGCCTAAAATAACGATACGTGGTTTTTTTTAATTTTACAAGGGGGCGGTTTTATATTTTAAATAAAAACTAATTACATTTTTAGCCAAAACTTGATAAATATTTTATTTTTTTTATTTAATTTTATTTATTTAATCCAATATAAAATACAAATACATAGTTAGCAAAAATGTTTATACAATAGGTACGGTATATTCACTATATTCTTATTTTTATTTATGGATGTAGCCACTCCACTGGCCCACAGGCACGTTCCGGAGTGTCAGTGTATTATTTATTTTATACATAATTGTACAAAATTTCACATCAATTTTGTAAAAATTTAAAAGAAATAAAAAAAATAAAACATATTTATGTATAACAGTATACTCTTTAAAACTTTGCTTAGTTACATATATTAGTCTTAAAACATCAAATATAAAGCTTTTATGTTATTTTTTCCGAAGCAAATATAGAAAAAGATAATGTCTCATTATTCGGACATTCATAGTTGTTTTACGATCATAACGAAATAATTGAAAAATTATCTTTTATTTGAAAATATAAATAATGTGAAAATAATTTTGATGACAATGCTTGCTTACGCAGTTTATGACTTACGCTTTTGAAAAAAATACATGGAAGGAGATAGAATTTGAAACAAAGGAAAATACTTTATTGTTTCTGTCCCGATTTTTTTGTTTCTAGAGAAAATTGTGCTTCAGGATGAAGCCGAAATGAAACGTTTTCCGCAATCCTTGGGGAGGAGCAAAAAACATTTCTCGGAAATCCTAAGTAAATATAACCGATTTGTAACCAAAGAGATTAAGCTTCACAATCATATTTTTTTATAAAAAAATAATGTTTTATTGAAGTGAAAGTTAACATATTTAATGAAAAAGGACAAACGTTATGATGATACGGCTAAAATATATTTTTATCAAGGTATATTTTCATTACAGAAGGATTTGAGATCATTGCCATCTTCATACCGTTTTTATTTCACGGCCAAAATGTATTTTTACCAAAGAAAATTATAAAAAAAGGATTTGAGATTTATTTATATTTCTTGTGACATGTACCAAAATATTAATTTAAAAAAAAAATAATCCTTCAAAGGCATGGCCTGTGCGAGGGTATACTAAATCAACTGGTCCAAGAAGAAGTTTGAAAATTAGAAAAAATGTTTTCAGGCGTCGCCTAGTATGTGAAATAATTCAGTCAGATGAATCTCTACACAAAAATAAAAGTTTCAGCCCTTTAACTTCACTCGAATCAACAAATGGAAGAATTGAAGAAATATGGATGTTCAAACATAGGCAAAATGGTGATTGTTACACAGTGTGTAAAATGGCCACTTAAATCAGCCTACGACAGGTCACAAGCCCTGTAAATGTCTAGACTTCCATATCCCTTATTTAAGGTATTCTCCATTCCTGTTGTAATTTGTTAAATCAAGAACATTTGATAAAAGTTGTGTAAAGGTATATTTTGGTTTATTTTAATATTTTTTTTATACTAAGATCCTCACCATTATAATACCGTTTTTATTTTATGACCTAAATTCAATATGTTAATGTTATCAACCTTAAAATACTTTTTTTTTAATGGAGTCTAGAATTTCAACAGCCCATGCCCTCGGTAGCTGCAAGACTTCTTATAATCCATCTGTTATTTTTAAAAATGAGTTTTTTAATTGATTTATGTTCATATCATCAAGCACTTAACTTCACTGTCAAATTAAAATATAATATAAATGAGGGCTAGATAATTTAACGTACATGCTTTTAGTGGCTGCAAGACGTGCTGTAATCTAGCTCCTATCTGTCATAATTGAAATATATTATCATAATTGGAAAGGAGGAGCTAGAATCCCAATAGTCTTTGCGCTCTGTGGCTGCAAGACGTGATGAGACATTTTTTTCATTGTACAACGCCCTTGAGGTGATTTTCACAAAAATTGCGCTGTATAATTTATCCATCTATAATAACAATAAATGTATTTTCATATTATAATTAAAGGAGATATCTATTATTAATTCAAAGCTTTTTTAAAAATGAAATATTTATTATTTAGTATTTTAAATTATCATAAAAAACTTAATAATCATTATTTATAATTATATACAATCACTTACAACTTAATAATGTAAAAAACAGTTAATTCATTTCATTTATATTCATTTCAAATCATTTATATTTGGTCAGCAAAAAGAATATTCCCGAATCATAAATTGTTGAAAAAAATTAATTACCAACAGGTGGATATTGAAATAGTATTTTTTAATATTAATTATTATTTATCTCTCTGTCGCGTTTTACGCCCAACATACGCTAAACGTTACAAGTAAAAAAAGTCAACTCATCTTTCGAAATATTTAATTCGAGTTCTGAACTGTTTTCTTTGAACGTTCATTTGACTATCCCTTCTTACAGTTTACTTTACAGCTTAGCGGGATTAAATTACTGGGATAGTAAATCTACCCGTATAAACAAAAATATGACCCTTTCATTATTTTTATTATAATTGCGACAGTGCGAAATGTCACACCGCAAAGAAAAAAATGTGTTTGACATAATAAAATTTAAAAAACCGGCTAGTGGTGTACAGTAACCTGGCGCGTTTGCCTACTATGCTTGAGGTCCCGAGTTTTATTTCTGGTAAGGTCGACCTCAAATATTTTGCCGGGTTAGTAGAACAACGACGCATGTGATTTTTTTCAACTTTATGTGAGAGCGGTTTGAAAAATTACTTTTTTTAATATCAAATAATAAAGAAAGTCAATGTCGCGTTTTTCGCACATTCGTCATTTAGACTAGGCTCGTAGATGCCTCTACACGAAAACGTTTATTAGTCTATACACAAAATAATAAAACTATATCAAGAAACTTTATTGATATTTTTATCAAAATCATTAACGTGAAAGTAAGATGATCAATATGTCCAGTTTTACTGGTGAGATGCCAGCCTAAGAACTAAGAAATATTGTAGTTTAGAAACACCTTTTTTATAAATGTTTAATTTCAATCTTGTCGAGAATCGACCCTAAGGCCGTTTACATAATAAAATAAGTAAAAAAAATATTAAACAATGTTTTGTGTATGTCATTATGTTTGCAGACAGACTAAATTCAGCAGAATTAATCTCACCAACATGATAATGTTTACAGCTCTTTAACTACATAAAAGTCAACAGATGGAAGTAATTAAAATGTATGGATGTCTTAACATTGGCATTACGACAAATGTTACACAGTAGGCCACTTTAACCAGCCAATAACAGGTTATAAGCCATGTAAATGCCTAGACTTCCACATTTTTCCTTCTTGAAAATGTTTTCCATGTCTGTTGCAATAAATTTAGATTTTTTTCTAATTTTTGTCAATCTGTTGTGTGTTTAAACATATATTTTTTAATCAAAATGAAAATTTATAAATGAAAAGTTAAAATAATGGTTTTCTGCAAACTGCTTCTAAAAAAATTGAGTTTAATTCTTAATCTCTATAACTACAGAATCCGTTTAACTTTTTAAATCATAAGCCTAAAGAGTCATAAATATTATCATTAAATTTTTCATCAAATTTAATTCGTATTATCCAAATTGGCGCAAAGCTGCTTTGGAAAAGGATAAAAAATAATACGAATCTTCTTAAAAAACCTTTTTTTTAATTCCGAGGTTTCGAAAAGTTAGGTCAATTGAATAGATACTAATTTTTAGTACAAAACATATAAACGAACTTTTATCATGCTGCTTTTTTGTAGAGGATAGAAAGCCTTTTTAATTTGTTCATTTTTACATTTTCTAATGCACGTATGACAATTATTCAGACTTTTAAGATGCCCATCATTTATTTAATTTGATATTTTCGGTATTCCACATTTTGAAAATTCGCATTTTTTAAAAATAGTTTTTTATGGAAACTAGAACCATCCAAACACCCGCAAACCATCCAAACTCCCAGTTTTATCTGCTGTCTTCGGGCACACGGTAAACAAGTTTATCTTATCTAAAGTTTATATTTGAAGCACTAACTTTGTGGTTATTCATAATAATGTTTTATTTATTCTATTATAAGCTTATCTCACTTTAAAAACGCAAAACGTGCTGGTACAAATCATTTTATGCTGGTACTTTGTCTAAAAAAATAACAAAATCGGTTCAGTTTTGAGGTGTGGAAAACGTGACAACAAAATGTCGATTTACTCAATACCTACAAATAGTCTGACATTTAATCGTCTTTTTCATACAGTATCATAAAGGCATCTGCATGACAGTGACAGAAAAACGATGTTAGAAAACCTATTTATCGAAATTCCCTGTCCTTATAATTTATATAAACCTAAACACAAAAATAATAATCAATGATGTAAATACGACAATCTAACAATGTTTGATTATGTCCAAATGCTTGCAGACTTACTTCACAAGAGTCAACAGATGGAAGAGTTGAGGAAATGTGGATGTTCAAACTTGGGCAGAATGGTGAATGTTACACAGTGTGTAAAGTGGCCACTTAAACCAGCCAATGACAGGTCATAAGCCCTGTAAATGCCTAGACTTCCATATTCCCTTCTCAATAATTTTTCCCTCTCTGTTGAAATAAATTTAAACGACAATCTAATTTGGATTATAAAATAGTTGATGTGAAACTTTCGATTGAGTTCATTTAGTCGAAAAACGAATATGTACTCAAATCTAGGAATATTAAAGCATTGGCTGGTTCAGCTTGTAAGAAAAAAAAAAGAATACAACAGGCAGTAAAGTCCTCATTAATTTCTAGCTACGACAACATTATCACCGTCGTACACTACCGACCATACGACGTATAGTGTAAACATTATCTTGAAGTATACACGGAACAAAACATCAGTGTTTACGTATGCCAAACATGGGCAAAAGTCGCTCTAAGGTCTCGCTCCAAGGAAAGTCATGTATGTATTTAACTAAAGAGAATCGTATTCCCATAAGAATATTCTCAATTGCGTTATTCAAGTTCTGGCACTTATTTGAGTAGCAGAAAAGTTAACAATTGTAGTAAAGTAGGGGGATAGAAGAAACCTTATCTTTATGAGGGACCGGAGGCACTGCCGTATATAACAGAAAAGATAAATACCCATTTTCTAAAACACACTCGTAATGCTGGAATCCTAGTAATGTTCATTAGCAATATTTTACCCGTTATTAGAACCCCTATGCTGAACTTGATAAGGCAAGGCTAATATAATATACACACCTTGTTACAGTAATGAAATACGATATTTACTAATGTTAGTAAATACAAGTATACAACCGCTTACCTTTTGGTCGGGCTCGTGGCGTAATGATCAACGCATTTACCTGACATGCAAAACGTCTCGGTTTCGATTCCCGATATGGTTGATGTGAAATATTTATAAAAACTTTGTTCCAAAAACGGAAAAAAAATCTAATGCATGAAGCCTATGTAAAAACTAAAATATGTTATATGCAACTATTATGGGGAACAGGATATCAAAATGACATAATGTCATACTCTTTTTTAATATTAAATCTTACCTTGCGGCTAATAGTCTCAGGTAGAACTTGTTCTTTTTGATCTCAAGGTTCCTTGAAGGATAACATGGGTCCTTAGTTACTTTCCATTAGGTATTATTGCAAAATTCTAATAAAATACTGAATCTCTTGCTTGGTTGTGAACAACGGTGGGAAAAGGCAGAATAAAGTGGTTCATTTCAAGTTTATTTATTACAAATCAGTAAAATATAGTTTTACAGACAACGGACATATATGTTTCTCAAGATGTTCAACAATTATTTATGAGGAACTTAATTATAGTAAACAGGATTAATAATAATTGGAGCAGAGATCTCTCCTAGTAAGAATTAAAATTGAAAATAGCCCATTTTTAAAAGGATTCGAAATTAACCTACATGTGATTACTTCTAAGTGTCCTAGAACCGAAAATAATTTGGGCAGCGGTTCCCCGTAATGAGGATAAAGATTTGAATAATCCTGCGTATCCATTAGTTCACTGTAGTATTACATTAGGAGTCACTAATTTTCGAAGTATATTTCCACCAACCTTTATGAAGAGATGCACGCGAGGCACTCACATAATCCTCTGAGAGATTCGAACCATTCTATATTATTTTACTTGAGAAGGAAGTACTAGGAACACCAGCGATTACGAAGGATCCTAGAAATGGCGTCCTGTGTCGATTTGCCATTGAGGAGAAGAACTGCTGAGTCACGCCTCTGCAGGATGAATCAAAGAAAATGTCGACAACTCAGGTTCAAGGGCGAGATTCCGGGGTAACCTGACTCTCCATACTACAAAAAAATGTATTTCTTTACAAACGGCTCGAGAAAGTAAGTTAAAAAAAAACAACAGTTCCGTGCTGTATACTGTACTTACTAAATGGAGATTTGTTAGTTGTTACGTGGTGTATAAGGCTAAACAGCCGTCATAATGGATTCTAGCTTAAAATGATCATACGTATCCGATCTGTGGACAATAATGAAAAATTACAAATTTGTATAAGCGAAACAAGTTGATTTATATATTCGAAAGTTGTTGAAGACTTACCGGAAGCTGGTTTAATTAGAATACAAGTTTTTTTTGGGCACAGCTCAACATGGTGCATAGGGAATTATACCAAAACTCCCATAGTTATTTGCGAGGGAAAACTGGCCTAGCGCGGCGTGGACACTGCTCGCGAACCAGATTGCAACTGGCTGGCTCGCCAGCGGCGAGTACTACGGCCCTGTATTCAAAAAAACTAGTGTGGTGGGAGGTATCACGTGACCGCCGCGGAATGGCGGTTGACCGCTGTCAGGTAAAGCGTTTATTTACGCGATTGATTTGTTTTCTATATTCAATTTTACTTTTAAACTATAACGGTTCTGATTATCTTATAGGTATAATTATTTTTGTCGCGGGACGCGACAATAAACAGACTACAAAGACAACAAAATAAAATATTCAAGTTAGTATATGACCTTTCTTATCGATCAGTAACCAGAGAACTTTTAAAATAAACTAAGAAATTAAATGTAACTGAACTCTTTAAAATAAATTTATCTTTAAATTAGCCACTGATGTCATTGTAGACGAAGAACTAAAACTTGTAAAAAATTGCAGTAAACATGGACATGATACGAGAATATCAAAAAAATATCATAAATAACTTTCTAAAACATGACAAGGACAGTCGAGACTAATAAACCAGGAACTGAAATCATACAATAAACTACCAGACAAAACTAAACAAAAGACTCTGACAAACTGTTCAAAAGATGTAAGAAATATTATTTTGAACAACCGAGTATTAACAAAAAATACATGTATTATTTTTGTTAAATGAATGTTTTAATCCATAAGGGTTAAAAAAAAAAATTTCAATTAAAAAAAAATAGAAAGATTCAAAAAACTAAAAAGAGTGTTTATTAGACATTAATATTTCATATTTCCTAAAATGGTACAAGAATCAGAAGACTGATAATCTTACATGTATGTACAAAAATGACCAGAATACGCTGCAATTAGTAAATCAATGCAGTTCTCTATGCAGCATTAGGTGCGATGCGATTATGATGATGACCACAAACTACCAGTTTGGTCACTACCCCAACATGCAAATACTAAAGTACACCTTCAACTTTATCATCACATAATATTTACGAAAATTATATAAAATAGGTTAATAATATTCAGTGGTGTATTGGAGAATGGGGTGGGGATGTTGGTCAGAGAAGGGGCTAAGATGAAAAAAGGTGAAAGTGAATTTTAGTATGTGTACGTTAATGTAATGAGTGCCTGACGAAGGGACTTGTATTTATATTTACTAACTTTAGTTAAAATGTTTGACCACAAAGTTGATGCTTCAAACAGAAATAAATTATTATATTATATTACAACAGAGATGAAGAACATTTAAAAGAAAGGAAAATAGAAGTCTAGGCATAGATGTAACATTCACAAGTTTGCCTATGTTTGAATATCTACATTCCTTGAATTATTCCGTATATTGATATTTATGAAGTTAAAGAGCTGAAACCGTGTTTATGTGCAATTGTGAATTGTGAAGTGATTTATAAAAGAGACATGTTCAGAAAAGGTAAACAATGAGTAAAATATTTCCATACAATCCACTTTATTCTACATATCTGTTATCAGGGTACAAAACCTTAATGATACTGAGATGAAGCTCTTTAATTTCACAAATCAACAGATGGAAAAATTGAAGGAACATGGATGTTCAAACATAGGAAATTCTTACACTTATTCTTAGACTATATTCCCTGCTATAAAATGTTCTTCATCTTTGTTGTAAGTTGTAATTTATTCATATCAAAAACTTCCAAAGTGTTAAATCTAGTTTTTGCCAACAATATTTTTGGATTGGCTTAAAATATTGTTAAATATGATATTGGTCTCTTAAATTACTTTTGTATTTAAAATACTTTTAATAGTATTAAAAAAAAATATAAAAAAACCGTAAAATATTTTAGAAATTAAATAACCTTTTTTTACTAACCAATTTATTCATTTACGTAAACGATTAGTTTCGGCGACAACACGTTGTGAAAATGAATAAAGTGGTTCATAAAACAAAATTATTTTATTTTCGCTAAAATATTATGTACGAGTATAACAATAATTCACAAAGTGAGTGATAGAAATATCCCAAATATAAAGATTTTTCGGACTGCCATTTGATACAAAAAAATTAATTTATCTGAAAACTTTATGATAAATCCAAGTTTTTTGTCATGTCCCTTTCTGAACACTAGTATCTAGACCATTTTTTGTGTTCAATAATAGTTATAAGTAAATTTTTCAAATCAATTATTTTATTTTATTTAGCAACCTCGGATAACTTTTTATTGGGGACAGAGACACAGTTTAAAGTGACACAATCAGGAACGACCCATGCCTGTGAACTTGCCACGACTTTCTAGAAAATCCGTGTTGAGTCGGGGCACTTACAATGTATTCATAAACATACATACACACGTACATAGATATATATTCACTTTATAATTATAATTTATACATTCACACATACATATAATGTCGGAAATCAAACCCGAGATCTCAAGCATGCTAAGAAAATGCGCTGTTGGCAAAACGACTGTGACTATTAAAAGTACAATTATTACGAGAATATCAAACCATGCCTGTCTCATACAATATTTATATCCAGCATTAATAAGGGTCTAAAATATTGAGTTATTCTCATTTGGGTAGTTTCCATTTCCGTTACCGTTCCCGAGGGAAGTGTTCTTTGTGAGAGCCTAGATTACATCCTAAGAAGCCTTCCGCGGGCGGATACAGTACCTCGAAAATAATAATGAGGCCAGCGCTTGTTCGACATGAAAAGAAAACATGAAGAAATGGAGGA
The DNA here is from genome assembly GCF_059751315.1 of Micrasema longulum. Lineage (NCBI taxonomy): Eukaryota > Metazoa > Arthropoda > Insecta > Trichoptera > Brachycentridae > Micrasema > Micrasema longulum. The sequence goes on along the minus strand of NW_028278059.1, from coordinate 626,604 downwards.
TTCTGGAGCTTGATTATTTTGTTTATTTTTTGGGGGAATTGTACAACTCAGTTTGCTAATGGATGACATAGCAATGCTCATAATTAGAAAGTCTTATTTTTATTCTTACTCTCAAGGGTGAGAGTCAGTATTTTACAAGCTCCTGACGTCACAGCAACCTGTGAATATTTATTGTGACTGGTTTCCGTTAATAATTCTCGTTCCCCAAGCCAGGGTCTTTGAAGAACTTGGCTACTGTGTGTAAGATGAGAGTAATCTTTTTGCTAAATCTCCCCCTGCATGCCGAGATCCAGAAGTATCGAGCTATTAGGTAGAAGCTCGCTCTTTGACATCCTCGGGTTTAACCAGTGGTATCACGAGGATACAGGAAGTGATGTAAAGCATCACACTTACTTATAATGTGTTTGGTGTTTTCTCAACTGTACTGCAGAACCCGCTTATAGATATTTCGGAAAAGTTCATTCTAGCAAGGTGTTTGTTCAATCTGCAGTGCCCTGTGAGGGCTCTAGTGATAACCCTCACTTGATTTCGCTTCTCAAGGATTTGCGAGTAACCTTTTATCAGTTCCTTGGCATGGTGCTGACCACGTACTTTTGAAAGCAAAACTTTTTAAAGTCTTACGTTTTTAATAGCAACGAAAAACTAAAAAATAACATTCTAAAAATAATATCATTTTCAATTAAAACTGGGTCCAGGTGGATGAAGGATACTGTCCTTTGTGTAAAATTAAACTAAACCCTAGATATGTGTGTTTTACTCGATGGCTTCTTGAAGTCCTGGGTTTAAAAGATATTTTTAAGGTAGTGGTTTTAATTTCTGACAAGAAAAATGATGATGTATTTTTAATAAAAAATTTTTTTGTGTTTTAATACGAATAACATAATATAAATGTGTTTAAATTTCCCGGTCAAATATTTTAAGATAAGTCCATTTTTCACAAAAAAATGCTCAGCTACTTTAACTTTGTGTGGCCTATGATATCACGCCAGTCTTTTTGTGATACAAGATTTGATATATATCTCATTTTTTAAACAATGCAGTTGTATTTTGAAAGCAATATTTATTTATACGCCCTATGGGGTTTTACTTTTTAATTTGCAATAGATTCAAGTGCAGCAAAGTAACGTAAGTATAAACAGGTAAATTAAATTAATAGGAACAATCTTCTTCTTCACATCAGCCTGTTTCACTTCACTGCTGGATAAAGGCCTCTTCAAAATTTTTCCATGTTCTTCTGTCCTGGACACTCTGTTTCCAAGTTCGACAACGTCGTCAGGCTATCTCTTTTGAGGTCTCTCTACTTTTCTTTTACTTCCGTAGGATCTCCAGTTTAGAATTCTGGGGGTCCACCTATCGACTTTTTGTCTCTTCACATGACCCGCTCACTGCTATTTTTGTCCTTCTACTCTTTCTGCGATATCGGTCACCTTTGAACGGCGTCTCCTCATTCCTTATTCGGTCTCTTAAAGAGACACCCAACATTTGTCTTTCCATAGACCGCTGAGTGCATTTAATTTTGTGAACACTTCTAGCAGTGAGTGACATGGTTTCAAGACCGTATGTTGCCACCGGCAGAACACAAGAGTTGTAAACTTTGGCCTTCAGATTATTTGGGATTTCTTTATTTCTGAAAACATGTTTTAGCTTTCCAAACGCAGCCCAACTTAACCCGATTTATCTAGGCAGTTCCGCAGTTTGATTAAATTTTCCTAATTTGATTTTGTGCCTAAGGTAAATGTACTCGTCAAAAGTACCGATATTTTTACTTCCAGTAAATATAATACATGTACATATTATGTTGCTAAGTATTGGATTCAAAATCTTGGTTTTGGTATAGTAACAATAACATGTTATAATTTTGTCTTAACCCTTAACAAGGCTCGGTGAACCAATTCAAATCGGAAGAAGTGGCTCAAGAGGAAGAGAAAAAAACAAGTATTCTGTCATATTTTTATTTTTAGGAATTTAGATACAAAAAAATTTAACTTTAATTAAGCATTAAAAAGTTGTTAAAAAAGAAAAATTAAAGAAGTTCACATACTGTTGATGTTTGTAAAGTTAAAAAGGTAAAACCTTTATTTATGCGGGTGAGATTCATCTAATTGAATTATTTCACCTACATACTAGGCAACGCCGGAAAATGTTATTTTTTCAATTTCTATACTTCTTTATGGACCAGGTAATTAATCAACAATATTTTGAGTTTGTCCAAATTTTTGTAGACAACAGATGAAAGAATTGATGAAATATAGATGTTCAGAATGGTGAATGTTACACAGTGTGTAAAGTGGCCACTTAAACCAGCCATTGACAGGTCATAAGCCCTGTAGATGCCTAGACTTCTATATTAACTTTCCTTAAATGTTCTTCATCTTTGTTGTAATATGTTAATATAAACAGCTCCCCAGGGAGTTGAATCCAGTCCTTGTCTACAAAAATTTGGACATACTCAAAATATTGTTGATGTAGAGATAATTTATACATGGAATTATTTTATAAGAGGAAATAATATTTTAAAATCTTTAAAAAAAGATGGAACTAAAAAAAAAATACTGTCGAAGTGTATGAAACTGAAAAAAATACGTGGAAAAAAGTCCAGGCAGGTAAAAACTGATGAATAGTTGAATCCAGTAAAATGTAATTATATATAAAATTCAACAAAATATCATCAAGTTTTCGAAATACGACACACTAACAAATATATGATGAATCACACACAAACTTTTAATTACTGCTCCGACTGGCTCCTTCCCGTTTTTAAAAGCTATTCTTTTGTAATAATGTTAATTTTGTTTTTAGCTAAGCATAATATATCTTATGGAAGAATAATTTATTCACAAGGGCCTATAAAAATTGAATGCCTTTAGGCAAAACAAGTTTTCACCCGTGGAACGTTTATTTTGCCTTTAGTTTTAAATCTAGTGCTTTAAGTATGGGGTTACTACCTACCAAAAATGTTCTACTAAAAATGGTTTTACAAACAATTGTCTTATATTGAACATTTCGACTTTATAAAATAAAAGTGTTCGATTCCCAACGGAAAGATTTTTTAAAATATAACTCTAATAGTCGCCTTTTACACCTCATCAATATGTCAAGTATGGTGATTGCAGCTCTACATCAGCCCATCACGCTATATCCAAATAAACTTTTACACAGTGCAAAATATACATTCCTCAAACAAATATTGAAAAGTAAACGCAAATAAAATATAGTGAAGACAAATTAAAAAACAGTTATCCTGATTTATCCCGACTTAAAGAACTCATGGAACATCATTTGTTGTAATTTAAAGAAAAGAAGTAAGTGAATCACTTACTTCCTGATAAAGTTCATTTGATTGGAAGGTAATGAATTTACCATGGTGAAATTATTACAAAAAATCTTACGATAGCGACCAAGAAACTGCACTGAACTGTTATTAGTTCATCGGATAAGTATAAAAAAATTAATACGTCAAAGCAATAAAAGACTATCCAATACGTTTACGAAAAAATATTAATTCATTAACAATTATCATCATCATCATTCCCTTTCCCCACCAAATGGTGCATAGGCCACTGAATCGGTACATCAATTGCAGTGCATCTTGATATTTTTTATACATGAAGGTAAGATAATCAGTCTTACGCTTCAGGTACCAGTCCATCGACTATGAGATAAACACCGTTTTAATTTAAAACAATATGTCATGTCGGGAATCGAACCCGAGACCTCTTGCATGGTAGGCAAACGCGCTGACACCACGAGGCCGACACTAACAAAATACACAAATTAAAACCGGAGAGGTCACATTATTTTTATTATTCATTATAGTTTGTAAGCGAAAAATATGAATAAATAAATAAATAAATTATTTTAGTCAGAGGTTTTTAACAGTTATTTATTCGCAACTGTTCGAAACTGGCTTCAAAATTGAAATATTTCGGTAAACTATAAAAACACAAATATTTATTAAGTGAGGACGCCCTCTGCCAATCAATCTCTCAATTTTTTCCTTCAGTATATTTACTGTACAGAAGATTTTCATGTAGCAAAGACTGATATGGTGTTTGACAGGTGTCTGGTTTCTTCAATTCTGGTGAGAACCATTATAGAAAAAAAAAGAAAATGTCGTATGATAGATCGAAAACATTAGGTTTACGGTGGTTTGATTTAATTACTAACATTGAAGTTCAAAAACGGACGCAGCAGCCTCTTATAACGAGCGTCTTGAGGATGCCGCGGCGGACCTGGCCTGGACACGTGCTGCGCATGCCTCAGGAGAGCCCAAACCCAACTTGCCTCTTCTTTAAACCTACGGGCTCGCGCCGTTCTGGAAGGCTATCGATGACGACCTTTCGACTTTATTCGGCAGAACTAAGCGGCGCTGGATCGACGTGGAAGGAGGCGAGTGCTGGCTGGCGAGCGAGTCTCCTGAAGGCAACTGGTGATGTCCACATGCTCCGCTTAGAAGTGGATGTGGAAAAGAAGAAGAGGTTTTATGAAGAAAAATAATACCTCGCATCCTTTTAATAAACAGAATAAAAAAATATCCGGAAATGATTCTTTGATAAGATTTATATATTTAGATTTTTTAAAGCTAACACGACCGTGACATTTCATAAAGCATGGTTCTAAGGGGCTAAGAGATTTATTATTTTCATTTCCTTCTGAAATTTATATCACAGGGTGAATCTAGTAGGCTTAACACAGCCTCAATAACGCTTTGTACATAAGAACATACCCACACAGGTAATGATATTAAGGTGTCAGTTTCTTAACCTCTACCGTCCCAGGCTACACATATATGAGTTCTGGTTTTATATTTTTTTTTAAATTTAACATAAAAAATAACACCTACAATACCATTTATCACTGTAAACAAATGTATTTATTTTTTAAATATTTATTTAAAAACAAACTGTAAGGGTTAAATGTGTAAGAAATATTATAAGGTCATGTGTAGGCATCATGTACTTTTTATGGTTAATTTTTAATTTATGCCCTGCGTTATTTTTCAAATAGTAAGGTAAGTCATTATTGTGTTTAACCCTTAAAAGACTGTGGTAAATAATCCCTTTGCGCGCGGTGATGTAACATCGTGTTACCACTAGTAAAAGACGGAATATTCTGAAGTTCAGACATTTGAAAAAATGAAAAACATGGAAACATACTGTTTAATAATTCGTTTTTCATAACTTATGCGAATAAACATATAATTTAGCCCCGTTATAGCAAATAAATTAAAAATCACAAAAACGCCGCTCATGTTACGCGCGTGCGCCCCCTATCATTGTCATTAACCAACTGAAGGCTAAATCTATTTTAGACGACACCCGCCGCAGAACAGCGTCTCTGTCTGGAAAGACAGGAATGTTATGACTTATACCTTCGTGCCCTCTCTTGTATAAGGTATATGTATAGATGTGTTGCTGAATTAGCGGACATTCATTCTTCGCGTAGCAAGGATAAATATTTTTTGAATAAACATTTAGCATAGTTATACAAATTTTACTTTCCAAGTCGGGTGTGAAAATGTCCATTTGAAGATTACAGAAAATACGAATTCATCACCCAAAAAAATAAAAGAGAAATATCAAGTCTTGTGTCCTATGTCGACTTGTGTGACATCACAGCCACACAAGAGTTAAGTTCATTGTATAGTATTTTTGACTGTCCTACGTTTGTCTTTGCTTTTTAATGAAATAATATTTTTGCTGTACCCGATAATACCAGAGTGTTACATTTTTGTAGTAGCATGTCAGTATATTTGGTTAATGTTATATTATTTATTGTTTCAGCATTTACTTTGTGAAAAAACATTTTGAATTTATTTAAAATAATCCACACACCACATTTCACAAACCATACAATACGCACTACACTACAAACATGAACAACAATAACAAGATAATTAAATATAATTTCTCTAAGGAAAAATAAATATTAGCTTCTTATAATTTACCCAAGTTTTTAAATTTTGATTACCATTTTTAACGATTTGTAAATAACTCACTACTAAAAAATGAAAACAAAGTTGGGGCAGAGTGGGGTTTGAAACTTGGACCACTGATCCGCGAGTCCGCAACACTAGCCACGTAGTTTTCAGTACGTATTTTACTGTGATTTAAAACATGTTTTAACTATGTTTCTTACTAATTTTTTTATTATTTTTCAATTATATTTTCACCATGTCTACAAACTTTATTTTTGTTTATATGTACTGATTACTGTTTTTTACTTATTTTGAGTGGCGTAGAAGAGGGTAAATAACCATAGTTAGATAGTCAAAGCATTTTTGTATAAATTACAATTTTGTGTTTGTAATATAATACGTAAATAAATAAATAAATAAAATGTTTGTTCTTTACATCACGTTTTACATCACGTTTTCCTTGTTAGAAATTGGTATTGCGTACGCTATCAGTGTAATATTAGGGTTATATTTTTTCAATGTACTATTATGACATCTACAAAGCACTGTGCGCACAACATTAACTATAAAGAAATAAGTAAATATAATATTTTTTACGGCGGCCAGGTTTCTATCAAGTCTCAAGAGGTTAAAATACCTCCATATATTATTTCAAAACGTTGAATCCCTGAGCCTTAAAGTAATATTTGAACAATGAAATAAGGTTCGCTTTTCTTATCACCTCCAAAAAGAGCAATAAAGAATCTGAATTTGTTCTTCCCAAATAATGTGAACCTATCGATTCTTAAAGCATAAATAACTCTATATTTAACAAATGTTTTTTGTCATTTTCTAGGAAGTGGTTTTTTATTTGTTAGAATTTCAGCCACATAAATAATAGTTTCACTATTTTATTTTAAAAAAGAATTGAGAAAACTATCACCATAATTTTACCATCAGTACTTCATTGAGAACGTTCAGTGTTTAAAGAAATTTGATAAAAAAATATTTTGACACGCGGTAAAAATTGAAGCATCAATTTGTACCGCAAAGATCCTCGAAAATGTATAATAAAGGTAATTAAAATGAACTACTTTAAAACATCACAAGTTCTCATGAACAGCAACCATTCAGTGAGGCGAAGCTCAGTGCTACGAGAAATTTGTCAATTTTTTTCATGGACGCGGTAAAAATTAGAGCATTTAATTTTGTGGCGAAGTTCTTCGAAAATGTATGAAAAATTAACAAAAATAAACATCTATAACCTACGTCAAAAAGTCACTAAGATGAACCAATAATAGAGTGTTGTGATAAATTTCCGGTTTCAAGAAAGCCAACTACCAATCGGGAGAACTCTCCGAAAATAACTTGTAACGTCACGTGCGGAGTGATTTCAAAATCACAAAAATGTTTTAAATTATAGGGTCTGCTGATAATATTTAAAAATAATTGAGCTCTCGGCTTCATAGAGTTAAGGAAACGTTATTATTTTTTTGTGTTTTGCATTCTTTGTTTGATAATATATTAACAAATAAAAAAATATGTTTTAAAAACACTAAATTTCCTCATTCGTTATTATGTGTTGTGATAGATATCCGGTTTCCGGGTAGCCATCTTTCTTAACGCTTACTACATTGCAACGTACCACCAATTATTTGTAATCTACACTAATAAAATAAATGCGAAAGTGTGTTTATTTCTTTTGTTTGCGAGTCCTTCGCGTCTCAACGGCGCGACCGATCGACTTGATTCTTTACACCGGGATAGCCCGGGAGTTAGGAAGTAAAAGAAAGTTCTTACTTTTCACAATACAAAAATAAAAAAAATAATTACTGAAAATGAACATTATTTTTAAATGAGTAAGCGGTAAGGCGGAATGTCAAAAAGAAAATAAAATTTAAAATTCTATTATGAACTTGCTTTATCTATGGTTAGTTTGGTTTGGTATTCGTTTTGTTTTTGTAATGGGATTTTGGATTTGTAAACAAAATAACGCTGTTACGTCACCATAGACTAACGAATAATCGTATTTCTTCCGATAGTTGACAGACCAAGCTACTTTCAATCCCAATTAAATATAAAATTTTATCAATAAAAAAATATCGATAAACAAAAGTTCTCATTGATAAGCGACATAATCAGAAACTTCAGCCCTACGAGATATTAAAAAAAAAAAAATAGAAAAAATTAAAACTACTTTGAATTACGTCACAAGTTCATATAAGTCAACCAATATTAAGAGAGTGCTGAAAGATTTCCTGTAAACGGTACGTCAACGGATCAATCGGCAGAATTGACCGAGAAGAAGCGAAAGAGAACTTGATACGTCACATGCGAATTGATTTCAGAAATTCAAATCTTTACCTAATCACTAGCGGACTCGACAGACGTTGTCCTGTCAAAACTGGTTTGTCTGCTATTACCTTAGAAAAGACATTCATTGATTAATAAGTTGGTACATCGATCCTTGTTTATGATTGAATTCCAAAACAAAAAAATGTTAATATTGAATTTAAGTAGGTACTAAGGTACTTGTTTATGCTTGAATTCCAAAATAAAAGATACATATTTTTTCAAATATGGCATGCTTTTTGCAATTGTCAAACTCCGATCTTCTCACCAACAGAGGGCTGTACTTATGTATGAATACGATTTTTAAAAATGTATTGAATTTAATATTATTTTAGTATTACCAAAAATCCAGTAACATAAAATAAACGGGGAAAAAATTATAAGGAATTATATTCCTTAAGGGAAGAATTTGATTGATATCTATAAAAAACAAATGCCGTTTGTAAACATTCAAAAACAAACTTTTTTCATACACAAAAAAAACATCTTTCCATTTTTTTGTAAATGCATTCTCCTCAAATGTTACCCTGGTAGATCGACGAATAAAACATGTATGCTCCTTACTTATTTTTTACATATTCAATTGAAGATTTTAATATCTACGAACACGCACAGCGCAAAGATCTATATTTCTCTGAAAACCACAAGTAAATTGGTTAAGCCGTTTAGGAGGAGTTCGTTGACATCACACGTACAGAAGAATTATATATATAAAGATAGTGCCAAAGATACAATACATAAATAATAAAAAATAATTAAATGGCTTAGTTTAATAGTCAATTGACAAAAAAATAAATACAAAAACCATTTAACTTCCAAATGAATTAATTACCTTAATAATATCTCCCTAATGCCATGTAAGCGTAGCCGGGAGAAAAAGCAAGTGAACAATAAGGCAGAATGTCCAATCCCATACTTACTCATTAATATTGAATTATGCCATTCATGCTTATTTCTGGTGACATTTTACAGCGTCAAAGCAAATTAAAGATAATTATCGCAAGTTAATCTGCACAGTTTCAAATTAGTTTATCGGTATCAAATTATAGAGCACTGAACTCAAAAGTTCAGTGGGCGTAGAGCCAAAAAGCTTAAGTGATTCCCCTGCTTTTGTCAACTTATAACAGGATCACTGACCTTAATTTATTAATTGCAGGTCAAATCTATTAACACCGGCTAACGACCATTACGGAGATTGCAGAAAAAATATTGCTGTCGTAATGGCAAAACTTTTGCATTTATTTTTATTCGTGTAGTATATTGAGAGTAAAAACGAGAAATGTCTAATATCAAATTTGGGGAAAACACACAAAAGAAAGAGGTGGCAAATTTTCACTACCATCATTTCGCAGAACACAGTTTTCTATGCACATAGTGGTTCATAGGAAACTGCGTTGGTAAACAATATGCAGTGTATTTCGATCATTTTTTATCTGAAGGTGAGGTGATCAGTCCTATGCTTCAGGTACCTGTCCAGAGTTCGTATTCTAATGAGAAGTTGAAATAAAACGTACTTATGCAGAAAGTAGCCAGGCATAGAAAAGTAAAACTGAGATAATCACTCTGTATTTGACCAGTTTTAATGATTTTTAAAGTCGAGCTAACCACACAACCTAAAATATGCATCTCGCAGAAAATAGCCAGCTCTAATATTTATAAAAACATTTGTGAAAACATTTATTGTTTATAAATTACCTGGTCCATGAAGAAGTATAGAAATTGAAAAAATAACATTAGTAGGTGAAATAATTCAATTAGATGAATCTCACCCGCATAAATAAAGGTTTCAGCTCTTTAACTTCACAAACATCAACAGATGAAAGAATTAAAGGAATAAAGATGTTCAAATATAAGCAGAATGGTGAATGTTACACAGTGTGTAAAGTGGCCAGTCTCGAAGATGTCGCGAAAGCTATGAAACCGGTCACCGGATATTTCAAATTTGTGGATTGAAGTATCACTTGTCTTTTGTTAATGTAATAAACTAATATTAATTATGAAAACTTATTTCAAACTTTGAATGTATGAGGTGACGTTCTGTAATAAAACGTATACTCGTATTTTAAAACGGGTACTTTTAAATTAATGCATTTATTTAATTAAAATATTTATGCATTTATTGACTTTAATTGACTAAATAAGACTTATTTTCAAAGGCATTATTCTTCTTTAATTTTCTCATCGGCATCTATACTGTAAGATTTTTCTATTGCTGTATGTTTTCTGCAAGTAGAAAAATACTGTTTTTGTGATCAACACTATTTTCAGAAGATGATTAATACAGTTTTTTTTGTATGAAAGCGTCCTAGCTGTTTTTAACAGAATATAGAATTGACCTAATTTCACCCGATAACACCAATATCTTATTTTTTCAAAATTGTAAACTGGCTGCTTTCTGCATAGCTACTTTGAATTTATCTTCAATTTTATCAACAATATAAATTTAAGGTTTCCGTATAAAAAATAAAATATGTACACAATTTATTTTTTGAACATGTTTATTTACTGGTTACCGACGAAAATACTTTGAATTTTTGTATAGGTTTACACAATTTCGTTCTTAAACATCTATGTTAATTTATACCGTCTCGATATGTACCGAAATAGACAGCGTTTTGAATCGCGGCCCAGGAAAAATGAAAACTTCCAGTTTAAACAACTTTTAAAATAAATAAACTAAACAATAAATATAATGAAGGTAGTTTTATCAATATTTTAAGCAAATTAGACTTTTTGTTGACAAGTGCAAGATTTTAAGCTCTAACGAGATGGGTAACTTTTTTGTTAAGAAATGAATATCCAACCAATGACAGATCTTAAATCGTATGAATGACGTTTTAGTTACCATATTAAAACAGATATAGATAATATTTTTAAAGGGAATAAAGAAGGCTAGGCATTCACTGAAGGATCTGTCATTCGTTGGTTTAAGTGACCATTTTTACATTTCGTGTAATATTCACTGTTTAAACATCCATATTATAAATTATTGTGTATACAGATAATTAATTGAACTTCACTTTAAAATTTGGTAAGGTATCCAAAATAACACTTTAAATGTTCTCGGTACATCCAATAAATCTTTACTTTTACTTACTTTTCTTGGGCTTTATAAAAATTCTCAATACTTGTTAAATCAACTATTAGAACTATGATGCACCTACATCATTACACAGCAATTATTGTAAGTGTATAAGGAAACATATTTAAGTTAGTTTGATGACGTCCTTACAAGACGAAACGCGTCACGTGTATTTTTTTTTATATAAGTAGAATTGAATCAAATAAAAGTCTATTATTTTGGAAACCTTACCAAATCCATATTATTGTTGATTTTTGTTATGTTAAAGACCTAAAACCTTTATTGATGAAGGAAAGATTAATCTCAATAAATTATTTTTACATGCGTGCTAGTTAACAACTAAATATATAAATACATATCTGGAATTATCTCCCATACACCATCAACGATATTACTACATTATCTCTGTTGAAATCACGTCTGAAGAAACATCTCCTTTCTCTTCCTTAATCTCTCCTCTTTTAAAAGAAAGAAAGGAAAAAAGTTCCTCTATTGTCCTTTTTCCCGTAGAGTAATAGTTTTGATTTAAGGTTATTCATAAACAAATACGTTTATTTCTATTTTTATATATCTTTAGCTTTTTGATCTTTATTTTCTATTGAATATATTCTGTCACTTTTGGTAACCAATTAGCAATAAGCCCGCCAATTTACAAATAACATTATGTACAAAAAGTTAAATAAATATTTATATGGTTATTTTATTTTGTTCTTTTGTAAGATCACAGCTAGAGTATGCATCTGCAGTTTGGAGTTCCGCTTATTAGTGCAACTCATATGATCTTGAACGAGTACAAAGAAAGTTTTCAAGATATATTCAATATAAATTAGGTCTAACTGATCCCTGATGGCTGATTTAAATTCACCATTACTGTCAAGCAGGAGGACAAAAAATGACCTCTGATTTATTTATAAATTATTAAAAAATAAAATAGATTGCCCCGAACTGTTAACTTCAATAAACTTTCGTATTCCACGTAGACCAATAAGACTTATTTTTTTGTTTTACAGTCATCATCGTGGTACTAATTATTCATCGAATTCACCAATTATTCGCATGCAGCGCTTTGCAAATCAATACAGTGATGATTTAGGTTTATTTTATACCACGGCACTGATGATCAAGTCCTGTGTTTTGTAAAAGAATTAACAATTAAATTTTCAAAAAATGATTAGTTCATCACTTTTGTATTAACTCTTTACTCTCGTGTGTATAATCATTTTTAAAATTTATTTTTGTCTAGTAATTGAATTTATATAAACCATGAACTCAACTTTTAATTTTCCTTTTAAAGCACTTTTTTTTCTTTTTTTTCTCTTTTCTTTCATCTCTTCCTCTTTTTCAAAACTGATATTTTCTGTAATTAACCTTTTTTTAAAAAAGGTAAACATTTATATTTGTTACATGTGTTATATTTCTTTTTTTATGTAAAGACTGATCACCGTTGTATACTTTTCTCGCTATTTTTGTTCTTTTTTGAATATCATACTATTTTTTGTTGTAATTTTTTTCACTAGTTTTATTGTCTCTATGTAAAAGGTTCATGGAACCGTAAATAAATAATTTTTTTTTTTTAATTATTCTTGAACCAGTTAGTTTTAACAATCAACACGGAGAAGAGTTTAAGGAATAAAGATGTTTGAACATAAGGAGAATGCTTAATGTTACGCAGTCTGTAAAGTGGCCATCCAAGTGGATATCCATTTACTCTTCGATAAATGCTCTCTTTTTGTTGATTTCATTACTTGTATTGAAATATTAGTAACGAATTAGAAATACTCGGTACACTTCTATTTAATTATTTGACCAATAAGCGCTTTTATCTTTTAACGGACATCTTTGGACTGGTAAATATTATAAAGTGTCATGATAATTTTTACTAACAACTTAATACTATATATACTTAATACTATAATACTTGTAAGAGTGTATGACTGTGGGGGTATATGAAGTGTGTGTGAGGACATGTTTCGTAATTTGCTATAGGGTGTGTATTAGGTGTGCATGCGTGTGTACGTAAGAGAAAATAACAAATAATTATAAGAAGGGCAAAAATATTTCCTATTGAAATTGCCTCTCTCTTAAAAATACCACTCTTGAATCTCCAGATCCGAAATTCCTTATCAATATAATTAATGCAAAAGTGTGTTGATCTGCTTGTTTGTGTTTCTTCCACGTCGTCGATTGGCGTGATATTTAAAAAAAAAGATAGCTGGAAAGCTGGCAATCACTTCTTTGGAAAAATTCTTAGTGGAAAATGAATTCGTATCTAAAAAGCCAAAAGATGCTACGTCGTGATGGACTAACAGACCATGGTATCTGTTAATTTTGTGTGGCTTTTGTAGCATTATTTTGAAAGACTGATTCTGTTTTATTACATTTCAGTTGCTCCAAACTACAAAAAATACTTGTAAGGACTAAAATGGCAATAAGTCTAATTGGCCGAGAACCTTATTAACTGAGTTCCTAAGACCGGTCATAAGACTTATAGATACCTAGACTTCCATATTTCCTTCTTTTAAATATTCTAGATCCCTGTTTTTATATGTTAATTTAACAGTTTCCTAGGGGATTGAATCCAGTTCTTGTTCACTAATATGCAATAAAAAAATGTAGCTTAGCATGAACAAGTTCTATTTTTTTGTGTTTTACTGGAAAAACGAAAGAAAAATAAATTTGGTTATTTTCTTTTTAATAACCAATATTTTTTCCTTATTTAACTTTTTCATTTCTTTTTGTTGATATCTCTTTACAAAATATGAAAATGTCGTCCAAAACAGAAGTTTACAGATAAGATATTTACATATTTACAATGAGTTTTCTTAACAGTGAAAAAGGTACTGCATCGGTTCACGTTATTAAAATAAACGTCACGTTATTAAGGTAAAAATATTGAAAATAATATTTGATTAATACGTTTATAGAAAGATTGAAATGGTCTTCATTTATTTATAAAAATATATATATATACAGATAATACTAGCTAAAAATTTCCAGGGTTTGGGCAGAACCTTTTTGTTTGATATATTTTTAAAGAATTTAAGTTTAATACTTATAATACTTACAATAGAAACAGAAATACAAATTCACCTACATAAATAAGAAATTTAATAATTTTAGAAAATCAAATTTAAAATTATAACAGACAAAATATTATGTCAAAGAAACAATTCAAAGGATATCAAAAGTTTTTTCTTTAAGACTTAAAAAGCACACATTATGATAAAACTGTAAATACTTTTAAATATCATTATAAAAAACATAATTTACTGCCTTAGAACGGGGAAGCTATCCCTAGTTAGGCAGTTTAGATGAACCAACAGCAAAAATAAAAAAATATGTTTGCTTACTGTTACTACTGAATTAATTTGTTGTATATATAATTACTTGTATATTGCTGTAATAAATATGTACAATAATAAAAAAAAAAAAAAAAAAAAAAAGGTCTTCAAAGTGTATTACAATTGACAGACGTCGTTATGTCAGGGTCCAAAATGTTAAAAAAAATTAGGGCCCGGCACCAGAAAATGCCACTGGAAAAAGGTGGTTCTACTTTAAGGTACATTTAAGATAAAGCTCGTTGTATTACATGCTTTTTTTATTTTTATATTTACCCTTTTTTCTGTTTGTCTTTTAATTATTACGGCTTAGCACGGGCACAGTCCAAATAGCCGTAGTAAGTTCATGAGTATGTAAACTGTTAATGAATTATAAATTAATTAATAAACGAGTTAATTAATATTTCAACAAAGATGAAGAACCTCTTTATGAAGGGAATACAAATGTATAATAATTTACAGGGCTTATGACTTGTCATAAGATGGTTAAAGTGATCGCTGATCACACTACGTAACAGACACATTCTTTTCTTAGCTGCTATCGACGTTTATTTGATTCTAAGGTTTTTATTATATGTCCTAAAGTATTGATTAAGATTGATGAAATCCTTGACAAGTATCCAAAAATTTGAGAACACTTAAAATATTCTAGAGTAGGAAAAAAAAATCTGGTTTCAAATAAAAACAGCTGCGAAACAGATTAGTGGTAAATAAAAAATATTTTATTAAACTGCTGTAAAATTTATTCAGTGAATATTTTCACTAATAAATATACATTTGTAATTAATTTAATACAATGCACTAAATTTACCTTGAATAATGCACAGTGCAGCTGAAGTTTAAATCCACTAAAATCACAAGTAAAAAAACAGGTTATGTTGAAGGTTTCTGACGTTTAAACGTTAATTAAACGCGACATTTTCACGAATAGTTGAAAATTCTGATATTTCTTTTATTCTGAAATTTTCGGAACAAGTGGCCGGCCAACCTGACCGGTGTAGACCGGCGTAGCTCCGTAGACCGATACACGACCGGGCGCGCAGCAGCGTAGAGCCACAACTGAACGGGGAGGGTTGATCCATTATGGGAGGCTATGTATTTTAGAGCGTGCGCCTTAACACTCACCCTGTCATAGCTGAAACGAGAAACACAATAATGAATATCGAAATCAAGCGACGATGAACGAAAATTAAATGTCGGTTTTGATTGAAAAATAATATTTTCATAAACGTGGTGATTTGACGATTCTTTTAATTATCCCACGAGGTTTAAAATGAGTTGTTTCAGGTTTTATCCACACAAAAATACACCAAATCCGGTGGAAATACAACCAACGAAGTATAAGAGATATAAAAACTTAGTATATATATATTAAAGTGGTTATAGAACTCTATACAAACTTTCATGATATTGCAGAATGAGTGGGACGTTTGCTGCTGATAGATTTCTTCACTGGAATGAACTACTGTGATAGCAGGGAAAAGTTGAGAAAAAGCCTAATTTTCATGATCAGACAACTGGCGGAATAGTGTTGGCATTCAATGTTGTAGCTGGACAAAAGCAGGACTTACTGCGTTTATGTATCGTACGTCCTATTTATATTATTTTATAATATTTTTAAATTACATCATAACTTTTTAAAACTGTTTCCTTTTTGTTTTATTTTTATTCGAATAATGTTTTTATTTCAATCCTTTCTATGTTTGTTATGTATTTTAAAAATACTCCAAGACAATTTTTTTTTTTGCACCACAACAGGCCAGGAGGCCCAATTACAGTGTATACCAATACTTCCTGTGTACTAATTAAATGGCTGTATGGGTATTGTACTACATCACAATAGATCTATACAGGTTGCAGTGACGTCAGGAGCTTGTATAGAACTGACACCAACATTCCAGAATTGCACCACCCGCTGAATAAAAATGGTGAGCTTGCCGAGCTCAAATAAAATGGTTATAATTACAAATAGGTAAAATGTTTTGTTTAAATAAGCAACGCTTGCAAGTAAATAAAAGAATTGAAATAGGTATTTATCAATTGAAAAATATATATTTTTAAGAAATTTTCTGAAAGTTATTAAGATGTTATGAAATTACTTAATAAAGCATGAACAAATATAAGAAAACCTTAACAGTATTTGGGGTTATGATTTAAAAAATCATTTATGCTTTAGTAAGTACTTTAGAAAGCATATTTCTTTATTAAGTAATTTATGTGTCCAAGCGAATGAGAAAAAAAGTTGTGAATGTGAAATAGAACCGAGAACTTAGAAGGTGCTTCGGCTTGATCGTTGTTTTCCGATAAAATTCTGAAAAAAAAAATTGAATGAAGAGAAGTGGCTCGGTAGTCGGTATTTTGCCTACTATTCTCGAGGAATTAAAATAATTTAATTACCTTGAATCCGCAGGGGTTTGAACCGACATGCGACAGTAGGGTCGCAGTGAGTCACATCTTACTGGAGGTGTGATTCTATGGAATGCTGGGAACGCCCAGTTGCATTCCACCGGCAACACTACTGTCTTGTTCAACTCATTAGCGTCCACGTCACCAATCCTGAGCAATGGGATCATATTCACCACGGTGTGATCACAACAGATAACGAGAGGATGAAAGGCAAGTTTATAGAGCCTCCAAACTAGAACCAACAAGCTAAGGGAAGGTAACCGCGATAGAAAAATCCACCAAAAAAGGCAACAGGAATCACTATGGCGAGTGCATCCAAAAAGCAGTTGTCCTGGCTGTGGAGTAGCGCAAAACCAAGATGCTTTCGCTGTAGTCAACGTCGGGGGACCTGAAAAAGCACCGCAAGAAGAAGAACTCCCGTGAAATATTGATTAAAAATGTAGGTTTTGGACTGGCAACTAAACCGTGTCAATTTACCTTCTGTGTAATAAAAATGATCACATTTGCTGCGATTGGAATAACAGTTAAGTGCTCTTTTCACCTGCGGATACCGATAGTAAAATAATTATGATTCTAACGTTAGTTCATAAGGATGTTTCAAACTGAAATAATCATTTGAAGATTTTTATAAATATTTAAATTTTACACATTCATTAAATTATGTTTAAATTTTAGTCAAAATCGACTAATACTTAGTGGAGATGTACGAGTATCATCTTTGAACTATAGAAGTTAATAGTTAAAAGTAAATACTTTTAAACTAAAAAAAAGTTAAGCTATTTTTCATATAGATGATCCTAAATTAAGAGGTGAGAGTAATAAGCGTTGCAATTTGTTCCCGCAATAATGTTGCAAATTCTGAGTTAGAGGTCGAAATCGCTCCCTAATCTAACACAATTTGACAGTCAATTTTATCACGGTTATCCACACACTTAAAACTTTTTTTTCTGCATACTTTTCTCTTCTCCTTACCCGATTCTACATACTTCCTTTAATCCTTAATTCATCATTCTTTTTTAAAATATCATCGGAAAGCCAACAAACAATTGAACGTAGTTATACAGAAAGCAGCCAGCTATTGAGATGTTAGCACTTCCGTAAAAAGAGTGAATACTCAAATGTGCACAACAGTTGAAATGTTTTTGACTTGAATACATGATAAACAACAAGTACATTAGTTTTTAAATTATTTTACAGACAAAAATCTAATTATGTATTTGACCAGTTTTAATGGTTTTTAAAGTACCGTCAGATTTTTTAGTGTTGTGGGTGTTCTCTGCAAATTGAGAAATGTCGTTTTTGTAATCGACACTATTTTCAGAAGGTGCTTATTCCAGTTTTTGTATGAAAGCGGCCTGGTTGTTTTTAGCAGAACTTAGAATTGTCCTTACTGCACCCGATAAGTCCAATATATATTTTTTTCAAAATTGTGGACTGGCTGCTTTCTGCATAACTACATTAAATTATTAAATCGTATGATATGACACAAGTGCCTTTTACAAAATAAAAATATTATGAGTTCTGTTATAAAAACATAAAAATCAATACAAATATATGGGTATACTATATAACAAGAAAAATATATGTATGTCAGCATACCAAAAATATAAAAAAAGTCGGAATATTACGTAAATAAAATAGGTTAACATTCGTTTTTTAACATAAGTCGCTTTTGCAAATTAATCATTTCGTCATAAAATATTTATACAGAGATAATTTGAATTCACAGAGACTCAAGTCAAAAACGTCGATATCAGAGGAACATTTATTCCCTTGTCTGTGTATAGCTGTATAGATGAGTGACAAAGATATTTGGTTAAAGAAAAGTGACAATAATAAAGGGTATTTTGCCTCGCTTAATGTATTGATATGTTAAAATTTATTAAATCAATGAGTTCGCAACAATTGAAATTAAAATTCATGATTTTAAATTAAAATATCAAATTTGTTATTGTCCTGCGATTTTCCAGAGAAATTAAATTCAAAATAATTCACAAAAACATGTAGTCAATCTGTTCTATAGGAATATGGAATTTGAAACGTTAATAGACTCTCAGCTTACACGAAATAAACATGTTGAGCACGTAAAGGAAAATATTGTCCCTGTAGCTGGAATACTGTACAGATTCCAGAGAAAGCTTCCAGTTTCGCTGCTTCCAACAGTCATTTTTTCTATAGTCCATTTAGATTTATCATACTTTTGCTGTATTTGGGGTTTAGCAACTAAGCGCAAAATTTTGGAGGTGCAGGTTATTCAAAATAGAGCGATCAGAAATGTGTTTCACTGACCGTATTGTACTCATACAAGGAACATTTATTTTGAAATAAAAGTTATGCCTTATAGCAAACTTCTCTATTTCAAGATAACTAGCACTATCATCAATACAACTATCGACTTAATACACAGAAATACAAGCCCCGCTTTCAATAGAGACATCCACCAGTACAGCATTTGATCAAAAATAACATTTATATTGGGCCTGTGAAGTCTACGAAGTTTAGTAATAGACTTTTGCAATAGATAGGTTTCAAGGAATTCAATAAATTGCCACAAAGATTGAAAGTACCAATTTCAAAAAACAGAAATAGGACGTGCAAATTGAGAAATTACTTTTTCCAGAAGTACTTAGAATACATAATATAACTTGATCCGGAGAATGCGCATCTTGAACATATAATTTATGATATTTTACCGTTTAGTTTGTACATGTGTGTTATTTTTTATACTTTTAAAATGACATTTATGCTTTTTCATACTTTTTTAGTTTGTAATAAGTAAATATTATTTTGATACCTATGCTTTTCATACTTTTTTTAGTTGTATTTAGTGAATGAAAAAAAAAATATTTTTGCAATATTTTTTTTACATTTTATCTCATACTCATTCAGCTTGTATTATAATCCTACTTTCACTTAATTTTTAAACCCCTTTAAAATTATTTTATTAATTGTATTATGAAGAGATAATTTAAGATTATTTTCTTTTTTTTTAGCTTTAATTATTTTTTTATTTTATTATTTTTTCACGCCCATAAGGCTTTTACATACATGAAAATTTTACAAAATATAAGTATAAAAACAACATTAAATTTAAAAAATACAATATAAAGCAACAAAAGATAGAACGGTGTTAAGAAGTAAAGTTGGTATAAAAAAAGAAGATGAGTATATAAACAGCATAGATTTAAAAAAAAACACAATATAAAGAAATAAAATAAAGGAACAAAATAAAGGAACAGTGTTAAGAAGTATAGTTGGTATAAAAAATAAAAAGATGAGTGTATTAACAGCATAAATTTAAAAAAAATAAATACAATATACTGTAATAAAATATAGAACTGTGTTTTAAAGTTAAGTTGGTTTTAAAAAAATTAAAGCAATATATATATATTTCTATTTTTTTAATAAGCTAAAGAAATACAATTAAAGGTTTAAAGCAGCTAGGTACATAATGTTATAAAATACAATATGAACAGAATATTAAGTTCTATTTGATAAGGAACATATACATTGATATTTAAAATTTACAAGACTCACGCTAAAGACATCGATGTTGTTAGCATATTGGTTCGCGAGTACATGCATCCGCATTACTGGCGAATTCGCGCTGTAATTGGTCGATGATGGACCGCAGTAGAACAAAGTATTACATCGGGTAACTCGACCAGGCACTCGCACATTAATCAAATTGATAAGTTCACAACAATCGAACATCGACATTATTATTTTAAACAAAAAAAGCAAGTCATTTAATTTTCGTCTGTTTTCTAATGTTTGGATGTTCAAATAATCATTTAAGTATGAGTAATTTATGTATTCAATCGGTATACTTAATTTAAAATTGATAAAACGCAAAAATTTATGCTGAACTCTTTCGATGTCCTTAACATGAACCCTGTAATGCGGTGAGTGAGTTATACTCGAGTTGACTTCGCACTAGGGCAATATACAATGTTTTCATTATGTTTATAGACTCAAAATCCCGTATCGTTCGCAGCAAAAATCCCAAGGTTCTCATGCTCTTATTTGTAATGTTTTGTATATGTTTAATAAAACTCAGTTTTTCGTCAAAAAGAATACCTAAGTCTGTCATCTCTGTAACTTTTTCTAAAGGTGAAGAATTTATTTTATACGTGAAAACGATGGGATTCCTGTTGCGGCAGAATGTCATAATTTTGCATTTTTGAATATTAAGAAATAAATTATTTTTTTTACACCAATTATACAAATTATTAATATTTGATTGCAGAGTTTCACAATGATTAATGTCCGATATTTTTTTTAATATTTTAATATCGTCCGCAAAAAGCAAAACTTCGACATCATGGAAACAGGATGTAATGTCATTTACGAACATTAGAAAAAGAACAGGCCCTAGGTGACTGCCTTGTGGAAGACCACTAGAGGCAGAAAAACAGTCTGATTTTACATTTTTGATTTTTACAAATAGATACCTGTCAGATAGATAGGCTCGAAACCAATCAAGGATAGCTCCACGAAAACCCAAACCATACAGCTTACTTAGTAATATTTTGTGAGAGACTTTGTCAAACGCCTTAGTAAAATCGGTGTATATACTATCAACTTGATTTTTATCATTAAAGGCTTCCGATATGTAATTATGGTAAAGCATTAGGTTTGTGGCAGTTGACCGCGCCTTTATAAAACCGTGTTGTTTAGTGTCTATTATATTTGAGACATCATGTTGAATTTGGTCAAGTATGAGTGACTCAAAAAGTTTGGGTATGACTGATTGGATGCATATAGGACGGTAGTTTTTAATATCTGAGTCGTCCCCCTTTTTAAAAATTGGAGTTTTATAGCTAGATTTCCATTTGGAGGGAAAACATCCCATTGACAATAGTTTATTGAAAAACGTGGTGAGAGGTTCAGCTATAACTGAGGCACATTTTTTGAGAAAAATAGGCGGAACATTATCAGGACCTGCTGATTTATTTTCATCTAAAGAGAGTAGTCTCTTCTTACAAGACAACATATTAATTTGACAGTTTGAAAGCGTAATTGTTTTATCAAAAGTAAAGGTTGGAATCTTATCATCTGGAATAGGTTCATCATACACTTCCTTAAAGAAATTTGCAAAAAGGTTTACAATATTTTCAGTGCCATTCACTAATTTTCCATCTAGATGCATAGCACTTGGATATTCGAAATGAGAATTGTTTAATTTTTTTATGTAGTTCCAAAGATTGTTTGAGTTTAACGCCGAATTTTCCATACTTTTTACATACGATTTAAAGCATATCTTGGAAAGCGTTTTACATTCGTTTCTTGTTTTGGAAAATTCCTGATAATCATGAATACTCCGACTTTGCTTAAATTTTTTGTGTAGTACTTTTTTTGAATTTAGTAAAATTTTAAGTTCAGCGGTAAACCACTTTGGATAGTTTATTTTAAGTTGATACTTGGGGACAAATTTATCTATAGAATTAAAAATTATGTCATACATATGGCAAATAGATATTTCTGTATTATCATTATTTAAAAAAGTCCAGTCAGTTTTAGAAAGTTGATTAATAATTGAATCAAAATCAGCCTTTTTGTAATTTAAAGAAATATCAGTGTGTTTTGAACAGGTTTCGTGTAAATATAATGTTAATTCAAGAGGAGGGTGGTAATCATCAATTGGCAAGATCGGATCAACGCTCTTTTCAACATTAAGGTTAGCATAATTTGACAAAACTAAATCTAGCAACTTATTTTTCACGTTATAAATAAAATTATGTTGATAAAAATTTAAAAAGTTAATCATGTCCAGTATTGGTCGCGCCCGATCGTTCTCACTTTCACTATGAATATAGCCACTCTCACTATTTCCCCACGACAAGTTGGGAAGGTTGTAGTCACCAAATATAATTAGTTTGTTGTTAGGGTATTTTGAACACAAAAACTCGATGTCTTCACAATGCCTCTGATAATTTTCTGAATCTGTAAGTGGTGGAAAATAGACACATCCAATTATGAATTTTTCAAAAGCTGTGCTCACTTGAACGAATATTTGTTCTGAGATGAGATTATTATTTTTAAGGTGTTTTGATGAATATTTCTTATTAATCGCCAGCAATACTCCCCCACCTCTTGATTTAGTACTTGTAGAAGGTGAGCGATCACACCTATAAATTTTATGGTTAGGGAAACCTAGTTCTGAAGATTTAATACTTGGATCCAACCATGTTTCGGTGAGTACAAACATATCGTAATGAAGTGTTGGTAAAATTAGTCTTAAATTATTTAATTTTGTACGAACGCCCCGGATTTTTTGATAATAAAAGTGTAGTGGTACCCTTTTTAGTTTTTTGGTAGAGTTTGAGTTATTCTCGGAGTCGAGTTTATGTATTTGATTGTGATATTTTCTTCACCGTTTATCTTACGTAATTCCAATTCCTCTCGCAATTCTTGCATTTCTTTCTGTTGAAGAGGGCTCAAGTCTGAGTAGATTCTTATATTATTTTTTAATAATCTGCGCTTGCTTAATATACTCCTGGATAGTTAAGGATTCGATAGTTCTATTTTAATTGGTCTGGGTACTCCATCCCTGGGTTTCCCAAGCCGATATATTTTATTAATATTATTTGTTACCGAAGCATCTAAATCCAGGAGAATTGATTCAATGGCATTTTCATCTTCTGTAAGTCGTATAAGTTGAGTTGGTGCAGTACTTTCTGGTAAGTTACGAATAATTAAATTACTTGATCTCACGTTCCTCTCTGTCACTTCAGCTATCGCCTCACAGATGCTCGTGCTATCAGATTTAGGAGTGGCAGATGCCATTGCTTTATACGCACTAAGTTCACCTTCAAGGCAAGCATTCTTAGCTGCCATTTCTGAAGACATTATGCCTATAGCACCCAATATTTCATTAGTTTTAGGAACAATTTTCGCAATTTGGTCCTTTGTAAATTTGTTTGCCGGGTCCATAAGGATTTTAGTGATTGCATTAATAGCCACCTGAGCGCTATTTATTAAATTGTTTGCTTGCATATTTTATATTTTTTGAAACTTTAATTTTGTATAAATAATAGGAGATTGTCACTTACTGGCTGGGTTCCCCTATACTGCGCAGTATATGTACTCACAGTCAATTAGCAGGTGAAGTAAATATTGTCACCTGGACTGCTGGGGACTGTAGGTAGTTGCACAGATATTTTAATTATAAAAATCTTTCTCTGAGACTAACAAAACTAGGTTATGTCACTGTAAACGGTCACTTGGTATTATTGTTTACGAGGTTTTAAAGTTTAATATTGCAAATTAAGACTTTATACTGTGTAATTAGGGATTTTGACAGGAGCTGTCAAAACACGTCTAACTAAATCGTTGTTGTTGTGTTGTATATTATGTTTATTTTGTAATTTTTTGAAACTTTTCCCTAATAGTATATTATGGACTCCGGGGTTACGATTATGAAGCGCTATTTTTATCTATATATGCTGAGACGGTATAAACTAATATCGATATTTATGCTCGAAAGTGTACATATCTGTCTAAAAATTCAAAATATCTTCGTTGATTACTGGTAATAGAAAATGTTAAGAAAAAAATGCACACATATTCAATTATTTACTCAGAAAACTTAATTTTACTTTGTAGATAAACTTGAATATAAATTAAATCTTCCCATCATAAGAGGAATAACATAACTCGAGTTTGTCAAACGAATTTCCTTTTTATAAAACATAAAAAAATCAAAAGGATACATTTTTTATATTAAGCACTAACATCGTTATTTTTCATAACAATCAAATAAATAAAAAACAACTTAGTTTTTGACGACTTTCTTTTTGTTCCGACTGGTTTCAAAACTGTATAAGCTTCTTTATCAACGTATACTTAACTAATGAATTCTATCCTATTTTATTGTATCAGTATTATGCTGTGTATAGTCATGTTAAATAAATACGCGATAAAATAAAAAAAAATAAGGGGTTAAAATCACAATCTCTTTTAACAAAGTTAATAGAAAAATATAAAAATAAACCGTTAAAAACATGATTGATTTTATTAATTTTATGAGAAAAACTTTCTGTTCCTATCAATATAATTAAATTTATGATTACACATATTGGACGATCTAAAAATTAAAATTAATTTTTCTAAGATTTTGTAAAACATTTAGAAATTTTAAGTGGAGATTTGTTTCGAGACTGAGCTATTGTATAAGCATTTGGTAGGTAAACAATAATATGTTTACATTATGACTTAACGTATCAAATATATTATCTAATCGACCAATTTAATATGTAGTAACAATATTTGCCAACTAAAAATGTAAGTACACCCCAGGACTAATTAATACCAGTCTCTCTTTAGGTGGTGGCTAGGTATTGCACTAAGAACAGTTAAAATAAAATGTTTAAAACATTGAAATAAATTGTAGTAGTATAATTTTTAGAAATCAAAAAAATGAAATATTTTTATTTATGAAAAAAGATACATTGAAACAAAAATATGCTGTATCAGAAACGTATCATTCTTTTCCAGTCTATAAATATTTTATTATCTCAATATTATGATTCTTCCAATACATGATTTTCAGGATGTATGGTGATGTTTCTTCTTTTGTAAAAAGATATGAATTATGAAGTAAGAAAACATTATGTTTACAGGTTACAGTTAACTTACACAATACTCTGTATAATCCATTACCTTTAGATAATTATTTACGTCCAGTTTCTTGTTATGACAATATGTATATACAAAGAAATTAAACGTTCAATACAAAATTGTATAATTTCTCAATTTTAAATTCGACAGATAATAATTACATGTTTAACCTGAGAGATTAAAAATAAAACAGATTTTAAAATTCAATTCAAAACATGCTAACAATATCTTGAGTTCATCCAAATGTTTGTAGTGAAAAGAATCTATTTTTCAAAACAATGAAACGTATTTTAAAAATAAATAATGAAATCTTTATCTCTAAGAGGCCAAAGGCCCTGCGTTGGGTTAGGATATAACATAATGAAAAGTGGAAGCATGCGTATTATTAAAGAACACTAAAAATAAAAACTATTACATTTACATAAATTTTAATAAGCATCTGGACAACACGCTTAATAAGTATGTATATGTAAATCTATGCAATATCTCGCAGCAGTCTCTTGTAATAGTCTCTTCCCTAAGACACAATTTAAACTTGTACAATACTCCTGGAAACGGTTTTTGTTTTGAAGAATTTAATATGTTCATCCAAGATATTGAACACTCTTGAGGCTACAAAAGAAAAAAATATCTCAGCGGACGTCGTACGTGTTTTTTATATTTAATAATTCAAATTACAGGAAAAACTATTTCGAGCATTTTGCTGAGATCTTTTGAAACTAATTTATCATTCGACGAATATAAATTATTAAATGTCACAGTAAAAAGATTTTAAAACCAATAGATTGATGAAAAAAAAATAGAAGTTAGAAATGAAAGAATGGAGAAAAGCCGTAATAACTTCAATAATATTTTTTATATACATAAATACACTCTCAATAGTACTATATATAAATCTATGCAATATTTCGTAGCAGTCTCCTGCAATGGTTTTATCTCTTAGACAAAATCCAAATTTGTACACTTTTCACAAAATGGCTTTCGTTTTGAAAAACATAATATGTTCATCGATGATATTGAACACTCTTGAGGCCACAAAAGGAAAATTTCTCTGAGCGAAAGCCGTACAAGTTTTTGATATTAAATCATTCAAATGACAAGAAAATCTTGAAAATCTCTTTTTGTAACTATTATGGAGCCATTTTCAAAAAGTCATACTTCTTATTTATTTAATTGGTTGGTTGGAAGAAATTGCCATTTGGCAATAAGCCCGCCAATGTACAAATAACATTATGTACAAAAAATTAAGTAAATAAATAAAAAAAATATTGTTTTAATTTTCACGGCTGTTCAGATGCACGGTGATTTTTTAGTTTATTATGCCATTTTTCAGGCTACTTAAACCAGCTAATGGCAGGTCATAAGTCCTGAAAATGCTTTTGTCTTATATTTCATGTGTCATGACAGATTTATTCAACATTGAAGACTATTTGGAGCAAAACCTGCTTCTCCTAAGCAAAACAAACTATTGAAACAGCTCCTCCACAGTTCGAATCCTGGTCCGTTCTCGGGTGTTCCAAACCCAGAAAAACTGTTTATGTCCCACCAATTTCCGTCTCTGGATCTTCCCCTTTCTGACAAACTGAAGTATATAATATTAATCACCCCTCAACACATAGCCATAATATAAATCAGATAAACGGAGCCTAACCCTTGTTATGACAACCAATGAAGTAATGGTATTTTTTTATTTTAATCTCCCGTTTTCAGATCAATTAAGCTTTTTATACAGTGCACGTCAAAAGAAATTTTCTTAATTTTACATTATTTATTATAATATTTATTCTTAGCCATTCCAAACGGACATCGCTACATGAGTTTTTTTTCATTTGAATTCAATAGTATCCTACAATTGTGGATACAAATAACTATACCTTTACTTCCCATATGTACTTTTTCCAATATCCATTGTTTGGAACAAATAAAATGATGTGTTTATTTACAGAAATCAGTATTGTCACATTGGCGGCCTCCGTGGTGTAGTGGTCAAGACGCTTGACTCACGCACGGAAGGTTCCGGGTTCGATTCCCGGTGAGAACACAAAGATTCAATATGTCCATGTATTTATAATTTTCTCAAACTGAACGGTTTGGGTAGGTAGGAAGAAATTGCCTTAAGGCAATATGCCCGCCCTTATATGTATATTTATTGTATATGTAAATAAAGTGTCAAATAAATAAATAAATAAATTAAAATTAAAATGTGATTTGTCTCAAGCCTGGTTATTCTGTAATGTAATTCATCACTGTAATTGGGCCTCCTGGCCTGTTGTGGTGCCAAAAAAATGAAGAATAAAAATAAATAAAAAATAAAAATTACATCGGATATGTTTTATTCTAATCTCAGAAAAACCTAATAAACAGATAATATTAACTAAGAACAAGTGAAACAAACTAATTTTTTTCGAAAATAATGCAGATTGCAACAGTTTCACATTTCCTTATTGTTTAAATTACCAAATTACTCAGCCGGCGCCGGCGTCAAGTTCTAACATGTCAATATTCAAACTGACAGTCGCGGACTACGCAAGATTACTATGTTTGGTGTGTGAGTGAAAAATATAGTTACATATACTATCGATCTTCTTCATCACTTTTGATTTATAGATTTTGTTGTTGTCACTTAAAACGGGCAAAGACGCTTGAAGGGTTAACGGTAAATGCTTATACATATATCTTCTCTTTCATAAATGTTATCTATCTCTGTTGCAATGTATGAATTTTAAAAAATTGATGATAGATAGAGAAAAATAATTTCAGTGTAACACATTTTACACCATTAGCCACAAATAGGGAAAATACGAAAAATGACTGCGTCACCTTTTTATAAGTCATTATTCATCTCAGTGATATACATAGTACACTTTTGTACGCGGAATACAGGCTTATCGTACAGATCGCGTTTTGGTCCTATGGAAGCTTAAATTATATTCTGGAAACCTGTCACCACGACGAGGAGGATTGTATCCAATGATGCATGAAAAATTTATCTGGCGTACCAAAATACGAAATTTGCCTAAAGTTTATTTACCTTCTTGCTAGTCGCTTCAAAACACGGCTAAAAATAAATCCGAACTGTTTTTAAATTTAATAATTTGATGCTGTTTTTCTATACCAAATTTTGAATTCTAAAGAAATATTTTTTTGTAACTATTAAACAGTACACTTTTTTTATAGTATCAGGGCTACAGCAAATTTATTTTGGGACAGAAAAATATTTACGTAAATATATGGTAGTAATATAATAATAAGCAATAACATGTATATAAAACTAAAATAATATAACAGGTTGAGTATAAAGTGCAATGAGATTTTAACAAAACATAACAAGAAACACTTTCATAAAGTTAAAAATATACACACACATAAATAATAACAAAAACATAAAACTAGCCTTCACCTTCCACGCACTTCCTAAAATTATTTAAGACACCGGTGGTCTGTTGTACTCTTCTTCTTAGTTTTTTTTTCGGCTTTTTTACCCCTAACTAGAGTGTTGTAGCCAGTGTTGAGTTTCAGTTTTTACTTATTCAAATATTAACACATGTACTATATACAAATAAGTGTGTTAATATTTGATATTGCATACATTTTACATAATATATAACCATTTTACAACTTAATACTATTTTCAATTGTATATTTACATACAATTTTGAATAAATGTTTATTAGATGGAGACAAGAGCGTTAGAATATGAAAAGGTAATGGGACGTTGATATCGGTGAGGTCGGGTAGGAACTCGAAATAACAATCATTTTTGGGGCATCCAAAAAAACATGATTTAGAATTTTTCTCCTTAAGCTGACATTCACACACGGCAGAGTCCTGAACATGAATTATTTATTGAATATACCATTACAACAGTGCCCAATGCGCATTCTGCATATAGAAGATGTCACAAATTTGTTCAGAATCACCTTGGAGCTGTTGTACTCACTCCAAGCAAGGTACGGCAGATACCTTAGACAATACCCTGTCGTGCGAGATCCAGGCACGTAAATATTTTGACTCTGTCGCGTATTACACTGGTGGACATAACACAATTGAAGGTATGTGAAATAACTTTAATTTACGATTTAACGCACCGTTTTTGGGACCAAAAATGGGAGTGTGTCAGTAAGTTTGTTTTTGACTTGCGTTTCCATTGATTTACCGTATATGTTTTTAATAGCTCTATTTTATGTAACATGTATTTATGATACAAACTCTTTTCTGAAAAATCCCCAGATGCGTAAAAAGTATAAGAAATGAGAGTATACCTACCATTGAATGCACGTCGCAGTGATATGGGAAAAACTCCCCAAAACCTATACATTATACTAGTGATCAAAGACATTTCATAATATTTAACATAATCAAACTGGAGCATTCATGAGAATTGTGCATCTATGTAGATTCACAAATATTTTGTCACGTCAGTCTTTTCAAGATAATCATTTCCAAGAGCGATATTGAGATTAGTATCTCGTTTTTTACTAAGTATATTGTAGTTAGATTTTTAATGTTGATACTGAACTTGTTGATATGAAACCAAATTGCAAAATGATAAACAATGTCTCTAACATTATAATTGTGATATTAAATAATTGAGTCGTCTTCAAACATCATCTGTTCAAAAAAAGGTATACATACTTTGATAATTTGAAAAATATTATTGGTCGAAAATTATGTAGGTATGCATTGTTCAAGTATTGTCATAGATTATCATTTGCACCCACAACCACTGTTCACTTTCCACTTTAGTATCCTTTGATCATCCACCACCCTAAGACCTCGTATCTTACATCGCGCGTTTATTTTGTTGAACGTGTGCTGCATTATTAAATTTGTTTTCACTAACCACCAATGCCTTCCCCCGTGTTTGTGCCGCTTGCAAGTGACCAGTTGGACAACAGCTATTTCATCTAAAACGAAGAGAAGATTAGTGGCCTCCATTTCTAATATATCTCATTTGTTGGGGTTTTGACCAATTGACACCGCATATCGAGAATACTCTTTTATTTTATTAAAATGAAATACAGTCTACTCCGCTACATAATATTGTAGAAGCCCTAGGGCTTTGCTCATCGCTATTTCTCGCCTCGCATCCGTGTGGAAAGAACTCGTTTTCCCACCATTATAAAGAAATTTTGTGATTTATTAAGTTGTTTCATAATATCTTAAGAACTCATATAAACTTTTAATAAGATTACATTTTTTTATCAAAATTTCTCAAGAACATATTTTTCAATTTAATTTTAAATATTTCAATGCATTCTATTTCTTTCATTTCTTCAAGTAACTCATAGAGAGACATTGATATGAGGGAGTAAAGTAAAGAAATAGAGAATTGTGTAAAAAAGAAAAAAAAAATGAATTTACCTGAGCATTATTTTGATATAACCTCAATTTTCTCCGGTAGAATTCTTTCATAAATAATATCTTCGCGACTAAAGTAAAATATTTTTTTTCCATGCAAATTTACAAAAAAGAGACATATTTATGGGAACACGATTAAATACGGGATAATTTACAGGGCTTTAGTGTAACATGTAAAATAGACGCTTAGGAGGCATTTTTTTACTTATCATAAACTATTTAAATAAGTATTTTATATAGTTAAATAATATTGATCCGAAGGTGAAATAACTTAATTATTTTGCCTCGTTTTCAAGAAAAAAATACAGTCTCAAGTATCAGCTGTCAAAAACGTCGCAATGATCGAATAGATGCTTGCTCGCAGAACGGAATTACGACTTTTGAAAGTTCATTTGTGAATTTTATTTTCTTCTTTAAGTTTTATGAACCAACTGCCGCAAAATTCAAAACGTAGCAAGTAATATACCCCAGAGCATCTCTAAATTACATAATTAAAAAAAAGGTTTTTTTTTTTTAATCAATAATTTTATGAAAGATGATCCTTAAAGCAAGTGGTAAAAGAGTATTAACAAAGACTGTTAAGGGATAAATACCAATTGTTTAAAGTTTTTGTATAAATAAATATCCTTACAGCAAGTGATCAAAAAGTATTACCAAAGGCTGTTAAGGGATTAAATCAACAAATAAAAGAGTCGAAATAAAAATATTTAAACAGAGGCAGAATGATGAATTTCATACAATGTGTTAAGAAATAAGAGGCTGTTTTCTTTTATAACATAATATTCGCCCCACATCAATCGCCCTTAAAAAAGTCACCAAAACACGCTAAAAACTGGCTTAAAAAATATCATCGTTTTTACAATACAATATTTTTTTTATTTTTTATACATGTTATCATATTTTTGATTCCTTATTTCAATCATTAGGTGAAAATAAAATATGAAAAAAAATTATAAAAATATAAACAATACAAATAAGATGACCTTTTGGTTGTAAGGCGAAATTTTTAAAATTAGGATTGATCGCGCGATTTGACGCCAATCGCAAAAACCCTCTCTTGAAAAATAGCGTTTCAAGCGAATGTCGAGTTTCGGAAAAACGGGCACAGTTACGTCACTAGCCAATGACGACAGGTCATAAACTACGTTAATGCCTAGACTTCCCCATTTCCCCTTCAAACATATTTAACATGTTGGTTTTGATATTATTTTATAATACTATTCGAAGTTTTTTTTGTACTATGAAAAAATACGCGGTTTGTTCAAGAGTCCTCGAAAAGTGACAATTATGGCCTACATGTGACCTTACTGTATATTTATTTGAGTATGTATAAATTTTAAAAAAAGAATAATAATAAATAAATTGGAGAAAATCCCCAATAACCGATAGTATTACGACTATTCTATGAAGCGAAAATAATGTTTGTTCAAGGACTTAGGGCTATTAAAGCATGAATGAATAAGAAAAATACATTATTTTTATTTTCCCGATAAAGTAAATGGGCCATAATGCTAGTAATACCTAAGGAACAACAAAAAAGCCGATTCAAGTCACGTTGTAAGGTCGTCAAAACGAACATCAAAATGTCGACTCACTGTTTTATTAATTCAACGTGTCTTTAATGTGTTCGTTGAAAATGACTGCTTCTGTATTTCTGTAGTGAAAATTTTGCTGTACTATTAACCCTTCATAGTGTCATGTGAAAGCTCTGTTTTAAACCATTTCAGTGCTTACAAAATTTAAAATAAATCCAAAGTTCATTTAACTCAATGTTTCACCACAAGTACAAGCAATTATTATTACTTTTAGCTTAGCCAATCAACAAACGTATTTAAATAATTATATATTGGCATAACTAATAATAAATAAACTGCACTTAACCTAGCCGGACCGAAAAAGGGGATTTGAATCCCCCATAGACCGATTTTTTTTCGATAACTCGAGTATTATTAAAGCTTTTTGTCGTATATTTTTTTGCAATTGTGAAATTAATAGAAAAAAGCATTTTCCTGTTTTTTTTATATATTTTGGAATAGTTGTTTTTAATATTAAAACAAAAAAATACGTAAATTATACAAGGGTCCAAATGTGAACCAAGTGTTTTTACAGTTATTTACTAGGGAAAAGACAATAGATCCTGTTTACTGCATACCGAAATAAAGCAGGGACGAGTTTGAGTTTGAGTATGGTCTATTGTCTTCTTAACCTTAATAATAAGTTAAGGAATGCTATCTTTGTTTAGTTTTTTATATTTTACTTTTTGTGCTTTTACATGTTCACTTAATTGCCATACTTACTAGTTCTTTGCTCAATGTATTGTTATTGCGTTTTTTAAATTTATTTTTTATTATTAACTTTTTAAAATCATTCTTATGTTGTTGAAATTCCATTTGTCTATGCGTTTTGAAGCTGCAAGACTTTTTGTGATGTAAACTATCATTTTATTTTTAGTAAATGTAATATCTAAATTTAGTAAATGGGGTCTAGAATTTCAACCGTCCATGCACTCAGGAGCTGCGAGACTTGTTGTTATCAAACTTCCAATTTTATAAATTTGCTTTTTATTTCGCTTTTGAAATATCACTTAAACTCTAAACTTTATTGTCAAATAAAATTTTTAAAAATAAAAATGTAAATAGGGGCTAGATTTCTTATTGTCCATGCGCTCTGTAGCTGCAAGACGTTCTGTTATCATAATTGTAATATATCATAATTGGAGACGAGGAACTAGAATCCGAACCATCCATGCGCTATGTAGCTGCAAGACGTGTTGGGATATTTATTTACTGTACAGTATCCTTGAGGTGATGTTCACCAAAATGGCGCTATATAAATTATTCAAACTTTATTATTATTGTCAATTTCACTTTTTGTGCATAAGCATTCGGCAAACCAACAAAAATGAGTAAAATACACGAACGAGTAAAATATGTGTACGAAAACATGAATAAATTATTGCACGGTCATAAACACTTCTAATATTTTATTCTTCTGACGTTTGGTCCCCCCGTTCGGATCATGTGTAATTTTTGAATGCTTAGTGAGGGAAAGGTTGAACCATCTTAGAATATATTTAAATGTACAATAGTATGATCTAGGCAGACATGGCAAGTGTGTCTTCGCAAGTCAGGAGTGATAATACCTCTTGCTTCTTGAATGCTTGTCTTTGCTGTAGGAGCACATCGACAGTACTGTTTAGTGAAATTTTGTTGACTGTTCTGAGGATCTTTGGCAGAGGTGAAACGAATCGGATAATGGTTCTAAAATTTCCCACAGCAAAGACAGCATTGGTACGCAAGTTACAGTGAGGTACATTGAGGTTAATTTGAGCAAAGATATCATAGGCATCTATATAGTTAGATATTACTTTATGCAAGAATATCAAACTAGCTAAAGCCCTTTTGAATTCTAAAGTGAAAATGTTGAAGAATTGAACTCGATTATAATAAATGCATTGGTATACCAATCGCAGCGAATATGAATCATTTTTTGTTACATAAGGGTAAGATGATCAGTCTTG
Organism: Micrasema longulum; assembly: GCF_059751315.1. Classification (NCBI taxonomy): domain Eukaryota; kingdom Metazoa; phylum Arthropoda; class Insecta; order Trichoptera; family Brachycentridae; genus Micrasema; species Micrasema longulum. The sequence continues at coordinate 592,027 of NW_028278059.1, read as the reverse complement.
CGCTTCAGGTACTAGTCCAGGGACTAGTTATAAATTAATGTTAAATATTTTTGTGTGAAAAACACCATTTAAATAAATATTTCATATCAGCCATGTCGAGACCTCTTGCATGGTAAGCAAACGCACTGACCATTACACCACGAGGCTGACATTATTTTTTAAATAAATAGTTGATTATAATAGTATTTAATCCATTTAAAAATTTTGGTGATTTTAGAGTTTGTCCGAATTTGTGTTGACAAGGACTGGATGTAACACTCTATGAAGCTGCTAATATAAGCATAATACAATAGAGATGAAAAAAAAATTAGAGAAGGGAATGTAGAAGTCTAGGCATCCACAGGGCTTATGACCTCCCGTTGGCTAGTTTAAAAGGTTACTTTCCACACTGTGTAACATTCACCATTTTGTCTATGTTAAAAATCCACATTTTCTTAACTGTCTAGAGGTGAAAGAAGAAAGAAACATAAAAAAACTGAAAAAATTATAATGTAGGTGAGATTCATCCGGCTGAACCAATTCACCTACTAGGCAATGAATGAAAACAATTCTCCAAATTTCATACTTCTTTTTTTACAAGTTACTTAATTCAACAATGTTTTGAGTATGTTCAAATGTTTGCAGACTGACTTGATTTAAACCAACCAATGACAGATCATAGGCCTTGTAAACATCTGGACTTTCATATTTCCGTCGAATTTTTTTTTCTTTTTCTTACAAAAAATTTACATCTAATTTTATATTTGGTCAGAAGAAGATCATAGCATAAGTATTGTATCGCTGTTTCAATAATATAATTACAAAAAACTTTGTACAAATCATTAGTTTTGTATACTTGTAGATATGTTTTAGTGCCTTCGGTACCAATTTTTAGTTTTGAAAATATTTTGTTTAATAAAAAAAAAGTTTAATATTTTGAATCGGGTTGGGGTCCCATGGTTTGTGTCGTGGACTCGTGGATCAAAGATCCGCGGATCGCATCCCACTATATCGCAACTTGATTACCATTTTCTAATAGTGAGTTATTTACAACTCGTTGAAAATGACTACCAAAGTTAAAATATTAAATTTGGGTAAATCATAAAAACGCAATGATATCTTTAAAAAAAAAACCTTTTTTTTATTCATTTCCCATTTTTTACCCGAAAACATGGAACGCAATTAGTTTTCATCATTTAAATTTGGATGCTGATAGTTTATTCCATGAATCATGTACCAGTACATGTGCATACAAATTAATGCATGTTTTGAGTCATTAAATATACCTACGTTCAGGTACAATCTCTACAAAATAATTATGCGAATTATTAAATCATAAAAACTACCTAGATAAATATTCGAGTATGTTTGAAATGGATAATGGACATATTGCAAAATTGAAATCTCTCTCCACTTCACATGGTTTTCAATAATTCCATTAAATCCCCCACCCACCTTGTAAACATCCCCTGCATTTATGATTTAACTCACCCTCATTCGTATCTAATGATGTATGTGAGTAGACATTATTTATAACCATTACGTTCATGGAAAGTTCTATAATTTTCTAAACTAAAATGATTCTTGTATTGCTTAAACTTTTTCTTCTTCCTTGTTATAGATCTAAATGGTCTGTTTTCCAGGGTGTTGTCCCTCCTAAGAGGTGGATTCTCAGCTGTTATTCCATCTTTTGGAAAGTCTTTCACAGAGAAGAAGCAGATGATGCAGTGCAACACAAGAGACTCTGGTGGTGTCCATTCTTTGGACACAAGCGAGAGAAAAAGTTATTATACCTCTACGCAAACAGCGCACTAAATTTGGTGAACGCGCATTTGCGGTCGCAGGCCCTATGGCATGGAATGCTCTCCCAGCAGAGGTGCGAGGCTGTGAAAGTGAAGTGATGTTTCGGAAAAAAACTTAAAACCCACTTGTTCTCTAAATCATTTGAATAAATCCGTAGCACGTGACAACAAAATAAATTATTTTAATTAAATTACAAATTTAAAAGCTTCAATTAAATTAACTTAACAATAGAATCACCATGTAAAGCGCCTTTGAGGTATTTTATTACGAAAATGGCGCTATATAAGTTATCCATAATTAATTAATTAATTAATTAATTAACAACCGTATCAGGCCCTCCTTTGCGGTCTACTTTATCTAACAATGTACTTAGCTTCACATATCTGTCTTATTCTGATGTTCCTCACGCGATTTCTTAGCTCTTCAACTTTATTACAACATGGGCTATTGTTTCGTTTTAGTTACGAGAAAACCCTTTCAATACCCATTCGCCGCTCTTTTTTTTTTTCCTCCTCTTTCACAGTAATAAGAGCTGCTTAATTTTACAGGGTGGCGGAGCCTATTTTGTAGTTTTTAGGGGTTACTGCTCCGATTTCGGTTGAGGTAAAAAATACGAGAAATTTCAATTATTTTCATTACTATCTTGATTGGAGTTCATTGTGGTATCGTCGTGCGCGCGTTTTACGAAAATAACCGATTAGTGATCTTGGCGAAGGGCTTTTTTCGATTCATCGGCATTCTTTCTGCCAAAAAAATCAAATTTTAGATTTGATAATTGGAATAAACGGGTCATTTGTTGAGAGAAAGTGAACAATTACCATCAAGCAAACGGTTAAAAATCCTGAAAATAAGGAATTGCTTAGTGCAACATTTGAGAAGTCACCAAAACGCTAGGCTCGAAAGCACGTGGTTTCTTTTTAGATGTCACAACGTTCTTTGAAGAGAATTCTGCATGAGGATTTGTCGTTTTATCCCTCTAAACTAATGTTTGTTCCTTCCTTCCAATTCTTTAATATAAGATTAAATATTTTTTAAAATTAAGCTTAGCATCTCTATAAATCTGCATGTGATTTATGTATTTTTAGAAATACCTTAAATTTATATACTACAGTGATGGTGAAGGTGTATTTTAGTATTTGCATGTTGGTGTAGAGAGTGTCCTGACGAAGAGACGGGTACGGCTCAAAACCAGTATACGAAAAAATAAACTAAGTGGTTATATACTTATATTTACTAACATTATTGAAAAATGAGGTTTTTATTCTAAAACTGAAAAACTTATGAAAACAATAATATTTGAGAAAAAGCTTGAGAAAATTTAATTTCGTATCCTTCAACGTACAACTCGGCTGCAACAACAATGCAACCTTTCCCAAAATCTCAAATTATTGTAACAATTTATTTTTTTTTAACTGATATAAATATATATTTATATATTTTCACTCTTAACAACTTTAAAGAAAATGCAAGACTCTTAATTGCAAATAATAATTATAATTTTACCTAACTGTACCTATTAAAAAAATGTTTACATGCCTAATTTTTTTTGTATACTTTCTTCTAATATAATATTATTTCATACTTCTTTTCTCTTGTTTGAAAGAAGAAAGAAGGGGAGACTGATCTAGGGTTACTTTGTGTGGCTCCGCTGGCGAAATGATTTTTTAGGACTTCATAAAATATAAAACATGTATATTATAAAATATAATAAAACAAATTTGGCATAAACCCACTAAAATGTAATGATTGCAACTCAACCTGCCTTGAAAAAACTAAAAGAAACTTTCATATTATTAAAAAAAAAAAGTTTGGTGCCCAAATGATAATAATTCGAAAGCCATCTGAAAATAATCATAATTTTAATAGACACAGGATTAAAAGATTTTTTTTGAAAAAAACATATAATAGTACATAAAAAGTGATTCACAATAAAAAAATTAAAAAAAACTTAATAAACAATATTTCTTTAGGTCCCCGCCTGTCTTGTTTTGAGCGTATCTATCTCACATAACTATCCTTACAAGACAAAAACACTTGATTTATTAGTTTCATGTACAGCATAATACGGATGAAAATTAATAAAAAAAGGATAAAATTCATGAGTAAAGTACATCTTGATCAAGAAGCTTGTATAGCTTTGAAACTGGTTGGTAGAATAAAAAAAGTGGTAAAAAACAAAGTTGTTATTTTTAAATTTTATTATAACGAATAATCACAAATTAAGTACATCAAATACAAAATTTATGATTTTTTTCGTTTCTTTTGTATTTAGAATTGTTTTGTAGGATACATTTCTAATAGGGAAATTCATTTTTTGATCGCGCCATAAATTTTGTTAATACAAAGTAGACCCAGATAAGGAGTGACCTGGATAGACAGAAATGTTAAAGTTTTTGTACGCTTTATTTTTATTGTTATCGAAAACAATTCGAACCATAATGGTCCTTGAAAGAAAAGCATAAATTTCTCGACCTACATTTTAATAGATAAGTAAATACGGAACAGAACGGTTCCAAAATTAGAATTTTTTTTTTTCAGTATTTTGAGTATGTCTAAATTATAATAAAAAAGAACAGAATGTCACCTTTTATTCATTTTATTAGTTTTTATTGGATTTATTTATTTATTTGAAAAAAAAATAATAATACACAAAACATTAACGTATTCAAAAGACCCTGTTTGCGTTAGTATACTACACAATGTGAAATCACAGTCAAAAGGATTATACTAAAACCGGTGGAGAAATTTGTGCACCTGGGAAGTATGTTTACTAGGGATGGAATAAATGAGAAAGATATTGAAAGGAGAGTGAGCGCCGGGAGCAGAGTAAACCATGCACATAAATCAACCTTGACAAATAAATGTTTGTCGAAAGAAACAAAATTAGCAGTTCACAATGGAGTCCTGGTGCCAACTCTGGTGTGTGAGAGTGACGTATAAACTTGGAAAACGGAAATGGAAGCAGGCTGAATGCTTTTGAAATCCCCCAGGCACATGTGTGGTAAAACTAATGCAAATGATGATGGATGCAGAAATAGAGTAAGACCGAGAAAGACTGACATGATCAAATCGAACGAATACTTGACGACGGACACGCAAAAAGTCGGAGTAATCAGCGCGCTTGCATGAGAAGATGTATGAATATAAAAGAAGAGAGATTTTTACGTAAAGATGGAGTTACATGGCGTTGTGTCCTCTATGCCTAACCTTACGGGGAAACAGCGTGATGGTTTGTTGTTGTTTTTTTTTTTATTATTATTTTTTTTTTTTACAATGTATTGCCCGATCGTGGTAAAATCATTACCTGAATCCAATTAAATGCATTTACAAAAAAACGTTTTCTGGACTTGGGTAAATAAAAGTCTACGTGTTTGCATAAAAAAAGGATATTCAATATTTTAAAATTGTATACTAAATTCACTAGTTGTTAGTCATGTTTTGTTTATTTAGCTCCACTCAAAAAATGTCTGCCTTAAAACAGGATGTACCAAGTAAGTCTGACTACTCATAATCCTGAGGTATCTATTACCTTCGAAAATGTTCTAGTTAAGGATATTGTAATTTCGCTAAAAAAACTATTATTGTTGTTATCATTTATTGAAATAAATTGTTTATACGAGTGTCTAACAAAATTTGAAATGAATGATCGATTCAATTATTTTACCTAATATTTTAAATAGCTTTTCAATTAAGTGGGTAATTTATTTATAATTCTCGTATGAAAAAGCAAACATTCTAAGAATTAAAATAATATGTTTTTAGGCGGATGTAAAGTACAGTAATGTGAGTGAAATAGGACCCAATTCCCGTGTATTTCGATTTAGATAAAAATCATGAAAAAGCAATTCGAATGCAGATACGTCGCCTCGCAGTTTGGTTATTGGCGCATTCGCATTCTATGTTTTAGATTTCGGGTTGGATTCCTAGCAAGGTTGGCATTAAATATAAGTTTTTAATTTTTTATTGCGTTATGAAAGTAATCTCCCATTATTTCTGGACTGGTACTGATAAAATAACAGATGAATTATTACAATAACATATTGCAGTATTTTTACAGGTGGAATTTTGACAATACAACTTTTACACACGTTTATGAAATGTAGAAAATGGTTTTAAATTTTTCTAACGAAAGAACTTTTCTTCGTATATTCTGGAGACACTTCCTCAAGGCATGTCGTTACAATACCAGCATAGTTGAGAACAGTAAAGTTTGAAACTACCCTGGAAACATTTTTAATGAAAATTTCAGCAAATATTTCCAAGTTCTTTTGCCTTTTTGTTCATGAGTGTTAAACAATTGTTCAAAGTGGTCAAATAAAATCATACAATTTGTAATAATAATAAAAATGTGTAATAAGTTAATATTAATAAATGTTTCATTTCGATGTAGAAATTGAAGATCAAACATTTTGATTGAAGTATTTTGTTCAAGACTTGAAGTATATACATTTATCATAATTATAAAATACGTAAATAGGTTTATTCCATTTAAATTTATAATTTTTACCAGTGAACAGATTTTGTCGTAACTAACATGAGAGTAGCGTTATTTTAACTTTAATTACAATGGTTAAACAAGGTTAATTTATTTTATGCATTAACGGTAATAGATAGGGCATATTTTTTGATTTGTTTTATTTTTAATGAAAACAAAAAATATATAAAAATACTTTTAAGTAATATTTGTGTGATTATAAATCCATTACTATAAAAAAATATTCGTTGCTTTATTAAAACGGATAATCCAGATTTTTAAAAATAATTCATGTATGAATAAATGTTATCTCAATAACAATTTAATTTTTAGATCAAAGTTTGTTTCGAAAGAGACGGAAAACATTTTTGAGAAGGAAACATTGAAAATTAGGCATTTATTGGGCTTATAAGCTGTCATTGGCTAGATTCAGTGGCCACTCTACACATTTTGTTACATTTACTATTATACCTATGTTTAAACATCGACGTTTTCTCAACTCTTCCATCTGTTGACTTTTGTAAAGTAAAAGAGTTGAAATATTTATTGAAGTGGGTGAGACTCAGTTGGCTAAATTATATCACCTTCTAGACAACGGCTGAAAACAATGTTTAAATTTTTATTCATTTTCTAATACCAGTTAGTTTAATTAACACTGTTTTGAGTGTGTTTAAATGTCTTTAAATATTTGTACAAACTAAAAAAAATAAAAAAATTATCGGTTTTCAGTTATAATGTTTAGTACAAAATATTTAAGATGAAAGATGGTTTAAGACTAATCAAAAAATCAAATATGTTTTTGTTAATTTTTACTTCAAACCTTTATATAAAGTTTAAAAAGCCTAAGTCATCATTGATTCAAAAACTGTTATTAAAATACACTTTTTCGCGAGGTCGACATCCAATCCCATATCATTATATATTATCAAACCAACCTGTTCAGAGAGTTGATACCGTACGCGATCTGGGTGTTATTCTTGATAGCAAACTTACATTTGAGAATCACTTCGATGACATACTGACCCGTGCACATAGAAACCTTGGTTTTGTACTTCGTACATGTCAGGTATTTAAAGATATCGCGTGTATTAAAATGGTCTACTTTGCTCATGTTCGCAGTTTGCTCGAGTATGCCTCTTCTGTTTGGTCTCCACAATATGTCACACATAAAGAAAAGTTTGAGAAAATTCAATGGACATTTCTTAGACATCTTAACTGGAGATGCAGGTATACCGATCTCAATTATATGTCTTCCTGCAAAAAACACCACTTGCTTACTTTAGAAGATCGCCGTCTACTGTTGGACATGGGGGTGCTTCATGACATACTCAGTGGACGCCTTGATAGTCCGGCTCTTTTGTCAGAGTTATCATTAAATGTCCCCGGCTACCGCACCCGTCACACGTCGAGCTCTCTATTTCATGTGCCAGCAGTTCGTACGAACTATGCCCAAAACTCTCCACTTATACGTTTTGCTAGTGAATATAATTTGAACTTTCCCCTTATTGATCCATTTGATTTTAAAAAAATAACATTTAAAATGCGCGTCTTAAAACATTCTTTTTTGTCTTATACTTAGTTTCAATAATAAAGTTTTATTTTATTTTATTAAATTTTATCTCTATTTCTTAATATTTTATATATATTTATATTTTCGATACCTGACACCCTCTTTCCAATATAACACCCACACACTCACCCTCTCACTCACTTACACTCACACAAACACACTAGTATGTATTGTACGTGTATTTAATGTATTTCTGTGGATATCTGTCATTGGTTTTATTCTCTGTATATGTTATTTGTTATATTTGTATTACATGTATTACTGTTGATATCCCCAATAAATAAAATAAAATAAAAAAATAAAGATCATAAAAAAGATGGATATTTTAACAACAAGTTAATCATTAAAAGATAACAAATAGCACATCAGTAATAAAAAAAAACAAAAAAGCACAAATACTTTATGTGGAGTGGGTGTTTTAGTAATTGGACATGCTACAATATTTGGACATTGTTTATCTAGTAGAAAAAAATGAATTGCGGACATTTTAAGAAAAAACACAGAAATAAGTATCTGTTTTAAGGTATAAGATATAAAATCTTACATTTACCTATATTTGACGATTAGATTCAGAGTGTCAAATGACTAAACAGCCCACCCTGAATTTTTTTTTTTAAATAATATTATTGTACATGTCATATTCGTCTACAATTACTCAACAATATTTTGAATTTGTAAAATTTTTTGTAGATAAGATCTGAATTCAACTTTCTAGGGAGATTTTAATATTAACATATTACAACAGACATGAAGAACATTTTACAGAAGGGAATATAGAAGTCTAGGCATCCAAAGAGCTTGTGATCTGTCATTGGGTGATTTAAGTGGCCACTTTAAACACTGCGTAACATTTAACATTCTGTCTATATTGGAACATCTATATTCCTTCGACTCTTCTATCTGTTGACGCTTTTGAAGTTAAAAACTGAAACTTTCATTGTTACGGGTGATATTCATTTGATTGAATTATTTCACCTACATACTAGGCAACGCCTGAAAATATTTTTCAATTTTTATCCTTCTTCTTGAACCAAATGGATTCATCGATAATTTTTTGAGTTTGTCCAAATGTGAATTGGTTGAATCCAGCACTGGTGAGATTCATCTAATTGAATGTTACACAGTGTGTCAAGTGGCCACTTTAACAAACCAATGACAGGCAGTAGCGTGCGTTCCATATAGGCACAAAAGCAGTGCCTACCCTAGTAGAATTTCATTAAAACAATAACAAAAAAATATATAAAATATACGGTTACTATTTGTAAAATTTGAAAAATGCGCCATATGTTATTCGGTTTTAAGAGTGTATTGTTCCGATCGTGGCGCCGCTTAGAGCTAATGTCGGCAGAGGCACGAACTGCTAATGACTATTTTCTTTTTATTATCAAATCTGTATACTCCTACACAACGCGTATGTGTGGGTCTTTTTTCAGTTGTAATTACGCGTGTATGGGTAAGTTTAAAGGCACTGCTTTTCAAGTGCTTAGGTTTTAGAAAGTCAAAACTAGCACGTTACTGACATCTAGCGTTTTTAAAATTATTATTTAAGTTAAAGATCAAAAAATGTCAAACAAATAACCTCAAATTAATTTGTTTTATACACTAGAGAAGATAGTCCGCGCTTACTTGTCAACAAAAATCGAAATGTTGTTTTGTGTTTTGTGAAACTTGTAATAATGACGGGAATGTTTAACTGTTTTAAGGACAAGTTACACGTTTATTCAGGGATAAATATTATGAAGAGTTTAGCTGACTATAGTTCTTAAAATAAAGCTTAATTAGAATGACATTTGTCAGAAAAAACGACATAACTTTGAAGGAACGTCTAAGGAGTTATTTATATTGACACACGAAAAATCATTCGTATCTGGCGTGTCAATTTATTTTTTTGATACAATGCTTGACACATAAATCAACACAAATAAATAAAATTAGCTTTAAACTAAAATAAACCTAATTATCACGACGTTTTTATAAGGTTACATCAATTAGAAAAAAAAACGTTAGAGATGGGACAAATTGATCAATGTAAATTGATCGCTTTTAATAATGGTCATGAACCAAATTTAATTGACAATATTTTGAATAAAAAACTTAATGTTAACTATAGGAAAAAGTACCTATATAGTTCCCAAAACATTTCTTACAATAATAATTATTGGCGTAGAATTTTGAGAATTAATTCATTTTCTAATAATATCGCTCAAATTTTACCTAACAATATTTGGCCAGTTTTTTATACTAATAATAATAAAGGTAAAATATTATCAAATAGAAAAGATAAGGATGATATTTTTAAATCATTCGGGAATTTATAAATTAAATTGCCCAAATTTCTATGTTGGAAAAACTTCACGTAAATTTAAAGTAAGAATTAAAGAACATGTAAGATGTCTCAGTGATAATAATTTTTCGGAATTTGCAAATCATCTTAAATCCGAACATCATGATTTTTATCAAGAAACGGGTGAAGAAATTTTGCATGTCAATAAAAATGGTTTTCGTTTGGACAATTTAGAACGATTAGAAATGAGTAAATCAAAAATTTCATATAATAAATAATCAATTATATTTTACTTCGAGTCCTCTTTTAAAAATATTCCCGTTATGATTCATTTTATCTTATTTCTCTCTCTTTCTTTCATTTTCTGTCTCTTTCATACGATATTTTATTAATAAATATCAACGAGTGTAATTAAAAGTTAGTTTAATGACTGACAATGAGGTACTAACCTCGAAACCGGTCGAAGTATAACTCTAAATTAAAGTGGTTTATATAAATTAATAAACATATAAGTGGAAAAATTTAAATTTAAAAAAAAGGATTTCGTAACGATATATTTTGTAAATCATAAAAAAAATAAGATTTATATTAAATAAATTTAGCATTTATTTGGATTTTTAATGTGGTTTAGGTAATTTTTAACAAGAACTACAAGTCGACAACATAGTGATTCAAACTAATGTGACGAGTGAAGGAAACTGTTTAGTAAGATTTATCACTTATAAATCTTTTTTTTTTTTACTGCCTACCCTAGTTAAAAACTCTGTGCACGCGACCGATGATACGTCATAACCTCTGTAGATGCCTAGACTTCTATATTACTTCTCTAAAATGTTATTTATCTCTGTTGTATTATGTTAACATTAACAGCTCCCTAGGGAGTTGAATCCAGTCCTTGTGTAGAAAAATTTGGACAAACTCAAAAATTGTTAATAAATACACCTGTTTCATAAAGAAGTATAGAAATTGAAAAATTAAAATTTCCAGGCGTTGCCTAGTATGAAGGTGAAATGATTATATTAAATGAATCTCACCCGCATAAATAAAGGTTTTAGCTCATTTACTTCACAAACATCAACAGATGAAAAAATTAAAGGAATATAGAAATGAAATATTGTTCAAAATTTAAAAAAATGGCCGCTTTCTTCATTTAACACGGTTGTCTGTGAAACATAATTTAATATCGTATTTGAGTTTAAATTGATATCCAGTATCCACAGAAGGAAATTTTCACCAATGGAATGTGTATGAGAAACGTAGGTCCAATCAAAGAGATTATTGACAGCTCTAAATTACTAGAGTATGTATTTCAAACACATTTTAGCGAAACAAGTTTGCCGTGAATCCCTCACATGTGTCTCAAGTATTAACTAAATTACCAAAATGGAATTGAAACGAAACTTGGAAAGGATAAATCGATCAACACATAATTTATATGTACGTTTTTATCGGGTGTTTCTTTAATCGTTATACAACTTACATTGAACTAACAGAAGCAAACATTTTACGGCATCTGTTTCTTTTAATCGTGTTAAAAAAAAAGACAGTATTTTTTTGAAACTGATATTCTTCAAAAATGTCCTCATAGTAATCAGTTACATATTGTATTTCTCAGGTTCAATTTTTAGCTACTTTAAAAAAAAAATGATGGGTGATATAGAGCTTCTAATGTTTCAAGAGTTGTTCTTTTTTTACATAGATCGTTGAATGCGAAAGTTCAGTGCTACGGAAAATTAGGTATGACAATGTTTCCTTACGCGGCGCAAAAATTAGACTATTTAATTGTACGTTCAAAGTTTCTTAAAATTGTAAAATTAATAAAAAAAATTACATTGAACGACGTCACTAGTTCTTCCAAATCAACCAATAATATAAATAAGTTGAGACGTCACACGCGTAAATTTAAAAAAAAAACTTTAAAAAATCAACAACATTTTGAGTTTGTCTAAATTTTTGTAGACCAAGACAGGATTCAACTCCCTGAGAAGCTGTTAATATTACCAATAACAACTGAGATGAAAAACATTTTAAAGAAGGTAATATAGAAGTCAAGGCATCTACAGGGCTTATGACCTGTCATTGGCTGGTTTAAGTGGCCACTTTACAAACTGTGTAACATTCATCATTCTACCCATATCATGAACTTTTACATGAACATTCATATTCCTTCATTACTTTTATAAAATGAACTTAAATCCACCTGGTCCATGAAGAAGTATAGAAATTGAAAAAATAAAATTTTCAGGCGTTGCCTAGTATGAAGGTGATTGAATTCAATCAGATAAATCTCACCCTTATAAATAAAAATTTAAGCTCATTAACTTCACAAACAACAATAGATGAAAGAATTGAAGGGATACAGATGTTCAAATATGGGCAGAATGGTTAATGTTACACAGTGTGTAAAGTGGCCACTAAAACCAGTCGATGGCAGGTCATAAGTCCTGTAGATGCCTAGACCTCTGTAGTACCTTATCTAAAATGTTTTGCATTTCTGTTGCTTTGAAAAATCAGTGAGTTGGTAACAGAAAACATTAAATTTATTTCGAAAAAAATCATTTTTTTTATAGTCTATTAACACATACGCATATTTTTTAAAGCCACTGAACTTCCTCATCAACGTGTATAATTCAACAATAATTCAACGGTGTCAAATAACAGGATCATAAAGGAGTGGTAAATAATCCCTTTTCGCGCGGTGATGTAACATCGTGTTACCACTAGTAAATGTCAAAATATTCTAAAGTTCAGATATTAAAAAAAAAAACATAGAAACATACTGTTAAATAATTCCTTTTTTATAATTTATGCAAACAAACATATTATGTAGCCCTGTTCTAGCAAAATAAATTTAAAATCACAAATACACCGCTCATGTTACGCGCGTGCGTCCCCCATCACTGTCATCAACCGACTGAAGACTGAATCTGTTTTATAAAACACCCGCCGCAGAACAACATCTCTGTCTTTTCTGTTATGACTTTTATTTTCGTGCTCGCTCTTGTATACGGTATCTGTATAAGATGTGTTGCTGAATTAGCGGACATGCATTCTTCACACAGTAAGGATAAATATTTTTTGTATTAACATTTAGCATAGTTATACAAATTTTACTCTCCAAATCGGGCGTAAAAATGTCCATTTGAGGATAAAAAAAACTACAAATTTATCATTTAAAAATAAAAGAGATATATCAAGTCTTGTGTCCTCTGTCGACTAGTGTGACATCATAGCCACACAAGAGTTAACGGGACCATTTCTGGAAACAATATTATATTGTATGACCGAAGCTAAGAATGAAAAGTACTATTGCGATCCCGATTATATTAAAAATTACCAACGTAACTTCAATTTGTTGGTTTTGGTACTCAGTGTAGTAAACGCAGAAAAATATTTTATTTATACAGATAAATCGTTTCTTTTATACTGTTGCGAACTTTTGTAATGTTTAATTAAGTTTTGTGATAAATTCACAGAGAAGACAGCGCAATGCAACATCGCATTCAAAAAATTATACAATTCAAACATAATTTTTTAAACATGTACAAAAAACCTAAAAGCCAAACGTAAGCACGGCACATAAAACTGCAATGCACACACAGCTATAATATTTGATAAATTGCTGCTTGCTTGTGTAAACATGAATAAAGTACTCTTAGAGGCCTTCAAAGCCTTCATTTTCTCATATGAGCTAGTATAAACACATTCTGTATGTCACAATCTCTTTGAGAGGAATACGGCGAAGAATGTATACAGCATAAAGCTTGCTGAAATCCCGTTTTACGGGCACAAAGAAATATTTCTTTCAATGAAAAAAACGAAACAAAATCTAAAGAAATGTTTTTTCGGTCATCGTCATGTTTTTGAAATGTTTTTTTTCATTTCATATGAAATGAACTACATCCAATGATAGGTCATAAGGCTTGTAAAGGCCTAGACTTCCATATTATCTTTTTTTAAGTGCTTTATCGCTCAAGCAAAACTAAGTTTATATTAAAGCTTTAAATTAAGAAAAACATCGCATGTTTTAAATATAGAAATAGAGATAAAAATACTTAAAGAGTAACGACATCTCTCTAAGTAAAAATATTATTGAGGTTATTAAAAAACTAAAATGTTATTATCAGTGTAACACAGTTGTCTTTTTTTACAAGAATACTACTACAGTTTAGGGCACCCTTTAGGCGGCTGATATAAAACTCTTTTTTTTTTAGTGCAACAATGTAATAAAATTGTAATCTAATATAATTGTTTAATACTGATAACCAAGTCTAATTTTCAAAAAAAAATATGATTTAGTTTTACGAAGTGAATGCCGACTCAATTTATAATATGATTGAGATTTTAAACATGTTACAAACATTAACAAATTACAACAGGGATGGAAAATACCTTGAATAAGGGAATATGGAAGTTTAGGCATTCACAGGGTTTATGACCTGTCATTGGCTGGTTTAAGTGGCCACTTCACACTCTGTTTGTTACAAACATGTTTTTTTTTATTTACGCCTAAAGTGTTGTTACACATTGTTTTTAATTTTAAAAAAACATTCACATATTTCACCATCATCTTCTTTTTCGTACCCAGTGGTGCAAAAGGTTCCGCAGGGGTAAACTAAATGCATTGTATTTCGATCATCTGTTACATAAGGTAGGCGAATGCGTCAACCACTACACAACAAGTGCGACTCTTCTCCGCTCGATTTTCTTATTCGGGCTGTTATTATTTTAAACTGAAAGCAGCCATCTAGTCGAAAACACTCATCCAGAAGCCTTGTTCCGTACGCTGTTCGTTTCGTAAATTCATTTGTATCGCATGGGAGGGAACAAGAGCAAAATATGGTTTTGGTTGGGTAAGAGTAAGATGGATATATGATAAACAAACGAATTTACGTAAAGAAACTGCGACAGAATAAGCCTACAGTGTTCTGGTTTCATTTTAGACACAAAGCTGTATTATTCATCCGGTTAGACAAAGAGAGATAGTAATTAGAAATGTTAAAATGATTACTGTTTTTTAATACAGCTTGCCGTCTTTTATCTTACACAGTAATACAAAATTCAATATACCCACTACACGTGATGTTAATTTAACCAATTTCATTAAATATTACACCTATTTTAAGTAAACTAAAAAAAACGTCACAAATCGTAAATATGCGAACTCCAACAAGTGGTAACATGTTGATTTCCAAATTTAAAACAACTACAGCACAACATCATTATACTTACAGAGGAATATTTTTCTTTAATAAAACGAACAAAGAAAATAAATACTGCAGTCAGGAATACAACATATTTTAAAAAAAGGTGAAGAAAGTAAGTTATCTTTTATTTTGCCTAAAATCACTCTTAAAATTATTTATTTTTCTTTAGTAGAATCAATAATAAGATATGGTATAAAGTCGTGGGGACATTCGACTAAAACTAATATTAAAATGATCCAGGGTCTACAGTATTCTATAGTTAAGCGAATTGTACCTGCAGAGATTTACGAACAAAGAAGTAATAATGATCTCCTGTACAAAACAATCAAAACTCTGCCTGTTCGAGGACTACTGTGGCTTTGCATCATTTTGGAACAATTTCATAGTAAAACATTCAAGTTTCCTCTCAAACATAACCATAATACACGCTTCACGTCTAATGATGGCTTGGTAGTACCAAAAGTATGTAATAAATATGGAAATAGAACTCTCATATATTTAGTACCTAGAATTTTTAATTTATTACCAAAAGAACTTAAACTTAACTCACATTGTAACAAGAGCAAAATAAGAGAGTGGCTACTCGATCAAGAGTTTATATATAAATAGTAGCTTAGGTGTAAATATTTTATTTTTTCATATATTTTCTTGTATTTAAAAAATAAATTTATATATTATTATTTGTATAAACATGTTTATTCTGATCTTTTCTGCTGTTAATTTTTTTGTTATTCATTGTTTTTATAAATGTAAATAATATTATTAAGTCAGTATAAATATAATCTTCACCAACAAAAAGTGGCTTGGTGGGATTTTAGTTTTAGTAAAAATATAACAAGTGATTTTTTTTTTAAATTGTAAAAATGTATAATTATGCTATTAAATCAAATAAAGAGGTACATTTACGATTCTTTTTTGTGAGCATTATTATTTTTGTTTTATTTGTAATGAGTAGTATTATTTTTTGTAATGTATGTGTTATTAAAGATAAAATAAACAAACAATCGTCAGACGTCACTCCCCATTATGTACACAACAATCGTTTTTTTCTATTACGTAATGGGAAACGATTATGTAAATACATGTATTTAATTCATATAAAAAATATATTTAGTAGTAATATTGTATACTCATATTTGTTACCTGAATAAAAAAATGAAAAAATAGAAAGCAAAATTCGAATAGAAAATAAAGATAAGATACAATATACACTAAGATACAATATATGAAGAGAAAACTAAATGTAATTTACGTAAATTTAAGGTGAAAAGTGAGATTTTAAACTTGTTTTAATTTGTGAATCACTCGTGTTTAAAATACCAACATTATTTTTTAATTTATTACCAATAATTTCCAACTCATTAATAACATTATTGTAATTGGCATTAGTCCGGCCGTTTTTTTCCAAAAATATCATACGTTGTCTTGTACGTCTTTATGGTACATGAAACCTTATTAATCGAACTATTTCTGGGCAATCAAATAGGGCTCCCTTAAGTAGTTAAATCCAGTCCCTGTCTACAAAAATTTGGACAAAATCAAAATATTGTTGATAAATCCACCTGGTCCATGAAGAAGTATAAAAATTGGAAAATAAATATTTCAGGTGATGCCTAGTATGTAGGTGATATAATTCAATCAGATAAATCTCACCCGCATTAATAAAGGTTTCAGCTCTTTAACTTCAAAAACATTTACAGATGGAAGAATCGAAGGAATATAAATGTTCAAATATGGGCAGAATGCTGAATGTTACACAGTGTGTAAAGTGGCTACTTAAACTACCCAATGACAGGTCACAAGCCCTGAAGATGCCTAGACTTCTATATTTCCTTCTCTTAAATGTTCTTCATCTGTTGTAATGTGTTGATATATATGTTGTATTATCAGCGCTATGATTTTTTAAAGTTTTGTTATTTTGAAATTCCTCGGACAGACTCAAAATATTGTTGATATATCCACCTGGTCCATGAAGAAGTATAGAAATTAAAAAAAAAACATATTTTTAGGCGTTGCCTAGTATGTAAGTGAAAAAATTCAATTACACGAATCTCGCCCGCATAAATAAAGGTTTCAGCTCTTTAACTTCACAAAAATCAACAGATGAAAGAATTGAAAGGATAAAGATCTTTGAATTTGGGCAGAATGGTAAATTTTACACAGTATGTAAAGTGGCCACTTAAATTAGCCAATGACAGGTCATACGCCCTGTAGGTGCCTAGAATTCTGTATTACCTTTTCTAAAATGTGTTTCGGCTCTGTTGTAATATGTAAATCAAATAGGGAATTGACTTTTTATACAGTAACATTAAACTAAATCATTAAACACGGTGACCTACGTGGTGTAGTAGTCAAGACGCTTGATTCATGCACCGAAGGTTCCGGGTTTGATACCTGGCGTAAACACAAAAAATAAAATGCGATTTTTCTCAAGCCTGGGTGTTTTTTGATGTAATTCACCACTGTAATTGGGCTTCCTGGCCTGTTGTGGTGCAAAAATAAATCAAATAAAATACCTTTATCAAATTAAACATTTCTCTTTGGTACTACAATGACAGATATTTTCGTTTTGACTAATATTTTTTTAAAATTAAATAATTTTTTGAGATATTGAGCTTGTATGTGTCTTAGAAATCTTTTCTATATTGATTCGAGAATTTGAAAAAAGACTCTATATACCAATAATAATTTTAATTTAAATGCCAGTCCATAGACGATATACATAAAATTGTAGTAAATTCTAGTAAAAACAGCATAATTAAAGTACATTTTTATGGCCCTTATGTAGAGAAATGATTTTCAAAACACATGCCTGGTTACCAAAACCAAAAACATTAATCCTTTAAACCAAATTATTTCCACAAATTCAGTACTTCAAATGAATGTTTTTTCAAAGTTTGCTTTACTCGGTGAATATGTTTTTAGGGGTACGTTACATTATTTAATATTGTTTCAATACGCCTAAAAATACTGAGCAGTCTAAATATACACGTAACGGGATATCTTACGCTTTCAAAAGCTTCAAGTTTACATAACCATAAAAAAAGTACTGATTCGGAACAAACGAAACGGAAACAACAGAATTCAAAATTTACTGGTGGTTGAACACAAGTTGTATAGGAACGGTTTTTTTAATTAATAAAATACGTGATTTAAACAAAAACCATTTTATTACAATATTTGAGTTCGTCCAAATGTTCATAGACAAGAGATTTCACCCCCTCGGGAGTCATTAAGATTAACAAATTACAACAGGGATGGAGAATACCTTAAATAAGGTGATATGGAAGTCTTGGCATTTACAGGGCTTCTTCTTCTTCTTTTGCAGCCTTATTCTCTCCACTGCTGTATAAAGGCCTCTTCCAAACGTCTCCATCCCTTCCTATCACCGGTTTTCATCATCCACGTTTTACCGGCAATAGAGGCAATGTCGTCGACCCATCTTTTCTGTGGCCTCCTCATTTGTTTGCCCACAGTCTCCAATTTATTATTCTGGGTGTTCCTCTGCCATCATTTTGCCTCGCCAAGTGTCCTGCCCATTGCCATTTCAATTTCGCAGCACGATCCATGATATCCACGACTCCGGTTTGGCGCCTTATTTCTTCATTTCTTATTTTGTCTCTTAGACATACACCAAGCATCTGTCTTTCCATGGATCGTTGCGTGCATTTTAATTTCTGGCTTCTTTTTTGTGTTATAGACATGGTTTCTAGTCCGTACGTTGTCACCGGCAATATGCACGATTCATATACTTGTCTTTTCAAGCATATAGGGACTTGTTTATTTTCAAAAGTATATTTAAGTTTGCCGAAACAGGGCTTATGACCTGTCATTGGCTGGTTTAAGTGGCCACTTTACACACTGTGTAACATTCACCATTTTGCCTATATTTTAAAATCCATATTATTTCAATTCATCCATTTGTTGACTTCAGTGAAGTTAAAGAGCTGAAATCTTTATTGTTGTGAAGAGATTCATCTGACTGAATTATTTCACATACTAGGCAACGCCTGAAAACAATTTTTTGATTTTCAAATTTCTTCTTGGACCAGTTGGCTTCATTACAATATTTGAAATTGTCCAAATGTTTGTAAACAAAATACTAGATTTCACCCCCTCGGGAGTCATTAAGATTAACAAATAACAACCTGTTGTAATTTGTTAATCAATACAAATAAATTGGGAACTTTAGTTAACTAATCAATCAAATAAATAAATAAAATATTTGTTTCGTCGTTTTCAAAATTATAAAAAAATGTCTACAACGGATCTTAGTACCAACTAGGTTAATAATTCACGTTTTGTATACAGTAAAACTCTAGTTATTCTATTGGATTGGAATTGGTACTACATTAAAAACTTACTTTAACATGTCCAGCAAAGTTAGTTGCACAATTTAAAAAAAAACTAAATTATTTTTTATATCTTGATAACGACTTGGATATTTAGCGATCCAGATGGCTTCGGATAAACGGAGTTCTACTGTATTACAATATTTTGAGTTCGTCCAATTGGATTTCACCCCTTAGGGAGCTATTAAGATCAACAAATTACAACATAGACGAAGAACATTTTAGAGATGGATATATGGAAGTCTTAAGATTATCAGGGCTTATGACCTGTCATTGGTAGGTTAAAGTGGTCACTTTTCACGCGTATTTCTTAAACTGCATAACTTTACTGTAAACTCTTTGAAGTGGCCACTTAAACCAGCTTACGACAAGGCATAAGCCTTGTAAAGGCCCAAACTTCCTTTCGTCCTTCTGTTAAATGTTATCGATCTGTGTTGTAATTGATCAAGCATTATATATTGTTATTTATCATCTACGAGCTGAACTCGGCAATACTTTGCTATTGCTGAATTTGAGTATACTTTTGAAATTTTCATTTCATTCGGATAAATTTCATTGGCATATTTAGGTATGTAATTTATTGTTTTTATGACCAATGTCGATGATTACTCTTAATTTTCTTTTTCTTTCTCTTTCCAAACTCATTATCCGATTCCACATTCCTTATGAATTACATAAGGTTTTTTTTAAAGTTAATACGTGCAAGCCTTATCAGTTTTTATTTAAAAGGTTTTTTTTAAGTATGTATATTTTCGATATATGTTTATGGTTTTTTAATACAACTTTTGACCAGTCTGTTTTTTTGATTGGCTGGAAGATATTGTTTTTAGCAATAAGTCCGCCAAAGTACTTATTCTTTGGTCTTGAAGTTTTAAAATAATAAATTGAATATGGTGTCATTGGGTTATTTCTTTAAAAAATCTTGAAAACTAATTTTAAAGATTTGTTTTACATCACAGATACGTACGATTTGTTATTGTTCTTAATAAAAATCGTGTTAACGAAATATTTTGTTCCACAATTTTTGCTTTTGTCGTGATTAATTTTAAATTCAATCGCGAATTTATTCCCAACCAACATTTTTTAACTGATCATACTTTTTTGTACCTGCAAACTAACTTTTACAACTGAACTTTACGCAGTGTAAAAATAAGAAAATGGTTTTTATTTCTTGATAATTTGTACCAAAATAGTATTTTTGTACTTATTTGTTAAAAAGAGGCCGCCCCATAAAAGAAAAACAATTAGTTTTAAGTACCTAACAAATTAAAGCCATTTAAACTTATCCTCAATTTAATCAAAGGAAGGAAGTACTTAGAAATTTGGCACGTTTATTGACATTCTTGATTAAGATAAGTTAATTTATAGAGTTTTAGTAGTCCAATAAAATGCTAAATAAAGTGACTTCCAAATAAATAGCACTAACAACTGCCAATGTTTTTATTATTATTATGGATGATTTCCGATGAAAATGGCTTCTGTCGTGTAGTGGTCAAGATGTTTAACTCACACACGAAAGGTTCCGCGTTCGATTCCCGGTGAAAACACCAAAAATTAAATTTTTAAATTTTTGTCGTTCTGTAATGTAATTCACAACTGTAATTGGGCCTCCTGGCCTGTTGTTGTGCAAAAAATAAAATAAATACACTCTATAAACTTGAACAACTTCAGAACACATGCAAGAGTTATATTTTTGGTCTTAGGAAACACGATCACATTTCTGATTATCGTAGGCAACTGAAAAGACTTAAAATTAGACAGCGAAGAGACTATTACTCCCTTTCACTTCTGTTTCCTTCACTTTATAGTCCTAACGCTCTTTTATACCTTCGTGGAAATTTTTAATGTTATCAGTTCATGGTTTACCTCTTCGTTTTAATTCTCAAAGCACTCTCCTAATACTTATCCACAATTTTTCTTTCTTCTCTAACTCATGTGGTGTCTACGCGGCTCGACTGTAGAATCATCTCCCGTCCACTATCAGAGATGTTACTACAGTATCTCTGTTTAAATCACGTTTGAAGAAACATCTTCTTTCTCTTTCTCTCTTCTCTTATCCTTTTTTGTCATTTTTCACGTTGAGTTATAGTATCGATTTAAGGTTATTTACATACAAATACGATGATTTTATTTTTTTTATATCTATGGCTTTTTTGTTTTTATGTTCTATTTAATTTATTTGAAAAAAACTTCTAGTTCATAGGTTAGTTAAAAATAATGGCAGTTGGCAATCAGTTCACCAATGTACAATTAACATTCTGTACAAAAAATTCAACATAGTGGAAACCGCAAGCATACATTAAAGAATACAAATATAAACATGATTACATTAACATCCATTAAGTCAACATCTGGACAACACGTTTAAAAGTAAATGAATCTATGCAATGTATTACTTCAGTCTCCTGCAATGGTCTCTTCTCTTAGACTAAATCCAAATTTGTACTCTTTTCTTGAAAATGCCTAGACTGGCACTTATAGTGGAAGCATTGGCTTGTAACAAAAATCAAGTTACTCTGCAATCGGTGTAACAATTGAGTGCCCTTTACATCAGTAGGTGTAGATAATGGTATATTACTCACATATTTTAAAAAAAATGTGGTTTTGGCTAGTTGCATCAACAAAGTTAAAATAAAGGTTTATATTTAAAACGTTTTTTTTTTCAAATAAGCAAAGTTGTCCTAGATTCAATCTCCGGTAAAAGCTACCTGAAACCTTTATTAATGGGTGTATTTTTTGCTACATTATTTCATAGTCCCTTGATTGACATCTAAAGCGTAGCATTAATCATCTACTCAAGAATATTTTGAGTTTTTCCAAATGTTTATAAGCAGAATAAAAATTGAGAAACATAAAAAATATATATTGATGGTTACTTACCTTAGTTAGCCAGTCAAAGAACCGGGTTGTGGTTCCATGGCACGTGTCGCTGACTAACTGATCAGACATTCGAGGCTCGAACCCCACTTTATCATAAATTGGTATCAATTTTTTAATACTGAATTATTCACAAAAATCGAGTTATTCGAAAATCTAAATGATTGGTAAAATTGAAAGAATGTTAACATTTATTTTTATATAAAAAAAAAACTTGTTATACGTACAATTTAACATTTATAAATATAATAATTAGTTATTTCTTTCAAAAGGGTTGAAATAATGGTACTACTGAAAATTGGTATAAAAATAATTTATTTTTGGAAGACCTGAACTGACAAGGGTTTACTTTGTTGACATTTTAAGTTAATCAACTGAGTGAGGTTCGTACATTAAAATTTTCTAAAAATTACAATGACAACTCTTATTTTATTTTTAAGAGAAGTATGATTTGTTTTTAGAAAAAAAAATTGCGTTGGAAGTAAAGTCTCCAAATTAAAAATACTTACCAGACGTTCTTATTCTCTTATTATTATCGTTTTATTACTCTTAGTTTTTATGTTTAAAATATTTCAATTTACCAGTCTTGAAGATGTCTACTTCGGCAAAAGCGCTAGTTGGTCTACAAATGAAATTATTAAAATTAAACAAGGAATTACGACAACTGCAACAGTGTAAGTCACTCTCCAAGCCCAAGAGTTAGTCTCTTTTTTGGAGAGTTACAGTGATAACATTTACTAGATGTGTAAAAGTACATATGTATAGAATTTTAAAAAACGTGTACATTTTATGAAATTTATTCATAAAAAATATAAAAAATAATAAAAAAAAAAAAAAAGATAATTTTATTGGAATTCTAAATTATGAAATTTTATCAAGTTATATTTATACACACAAAACATCAAAAAATATGATTAAAATAATATGTTTTTTTTCACAAAATTATTGCAGAATAACTATAAGCTTTTCCAATCGCGGACAAATAAAAAAATTCAGTTCTGTTTGCAAAATAGAACAAAAAACCTAATCATTTTTTCTACTCGATTGTTACCCTCAGTTAAAAATCCTGAAATAAACCGAGTCCGTACAGTAGTTTGGTAGAATTCTTATAAATGTCATGGAGTTTGACAAGGATGTATTTTGTGTCCTTTCCTATTTAACGTGTTCTCAGTACCCATTTTTAGAGATGCATTAGACCTTCGAAAGGGCATTGTACGATGTAAAGTCATCTCAGTTGTTTTTTTACAGCGTCAAAACGTAAACGCTCACCCAAGCCACTTCAAAAAAGATCAAAACCTTTAAAATGTGGCATTATAGGAAAATATTCAAATTTTTCTGAGCGGACAGAGTACGAAATAATGACGTTCTCCGACGAATGAAAAAAGATAAAGAGGTACAGACGACCATAAAAAAAAGAAAAAAAAATGCTTTGGGCATGTAATATGAGGTGAAAAATACAATATTTTGCTAGTCATTCTGCGGGGAAGGATTGAAGAAAGACGTAGCACAGGTAAAAAAAGCATCTCCTGGCTAAAAAACTTGCAGGACTGGATCCATTACAGCACTCAGTCCTTGTCCATGGCAGTAGCCAACAAAGTGAGAATTTCTGCGATGATTCCAACTTCCATCGGGGAGAGGAAAGATAAAATAAACTAATTTGATGGTTGGCGCGTTAACCTACCGCGTTTGAGA
Source organism: Micrasema longulum (assembly GCF_059751315.1). NCBI lineage: Eukaryota > Metazoa > Arthropoda > Insecta > Trichoptera > Brachycentridae > Micrasema > Micrasema longulum. Next base: position 567,789 of record NW_028278059.1, on the reverse strand, counting down.
TTCCAGGCTCAATTCCTAGCAAATTCAATATGTAGTATTTGTAAAAATGTTTAAATAGTGCAACATTTTATTGCCTTTGTACTGGCACCTTAGTTATAAGACTTATCACCTACTTTCATGCATAAAATGCAGATAAGTCCGTCTTGTATTTTGTTGGTAGGCGCATTTACCTATCGCGTTTTAGGTCCCGGGCTCGATCCCTTGCACACAGCTGTTAACAAACAATCCACATTGATCTGTAAATGAAGAGCGCAAATCTTATATATCCTAAGAATCTTCGTGTTGAAATACATTTTCAAATGCTTCAAAAGATTTCAGCAAAAAAAAAGCGTTGTGCCAAAATAACTTCGCTCTGTACTGGTTTGGTTATGTTAGGTTAAGTGATTAGGCAAAAAACGTTTATATATCACTTTATACACGGTATTAAATTTAAAATTTGCCGATAGTTAGTTGCGTCACTAGGTGCAGATAAGGAAATGATGAAGACGATTCAATTTACTAAATATTTTTTTTAGGACTTACGTTTTTTAACATATTAAAACAGAGATAAAAACATTTTAGAGGAGGTAATATAGAAGTCTAGGCATCTACAGGGCTTATGAACTATCATTGGCTAGTTTGAGTTGTCACTTTAGACATAGGACACAAGACTTGATATATTTCTGTTTTTTTTAAATAATTTTTGTAATCTCCAAATGGACATTTTCACTCTGGATTTGGAAATTATGATTTGTATAACTATGCTGGATGTTAAAACAAAAAACAATATCATTGCTACGCGAAGAATTAATGTCCGCTAATTCAGCAAAACATATTTTTAAGAGGGCACGAACACAGAACTCATAACAAGGAAGACAGAGACGCAGTTCTGTGGCGGGTGTTGGGTGAGGCGGGTGTAAAACAGATTCAGTCTTTAGTCGGTTGATGACAGTGATGAGGGACGCACGCGCGTAATGTGAGCAGCGTATTCATGATTTAAAAATTTATTTTTCTATAACAGGGCTAAATCACGTGTTCATTTGCACAAATCGTTATGAAAAAAGAATTTTTGAACAGTATGTCTCCGTGTTTTTTTTTAAATGTCTGAACTTTAGAAATTTCCGTCTTTTACTAGTGGTAACACGATGTTACATCACCACGCCCAAAGGAATTATTTATCACAGTTTTTTAAGAGTTAAATTTAAATTATTAAATTGCCACCGAAAATACTGAAGTAAAAGTGTAAATAATGAAATTTCAGTTTTGCAGATATTTAGGAAACCTTTTTTCAAACCACGAATCAATTAATGAACCGAATTTTATCGAATTATATCAAACTCAAATAAAAAATAAAATAAAAAATTCCATTATAATTTTAATTTCCTTACGATTTTTTGTTAAATACATATAACAAACATTAAAGCTCTTTTCCTATCTAATTCACACAAACGAAATTCGACCATTTAACTTCGCAAAAATCAACAGTAAAATCATTCCCTTCGGCACACCCGAATACCGTTTTACTAAAGACCAAGGGCCTTCTCGTCGATTTCGCCCATACTAAAAAACTGACGGAGGATTTTATTTTTCAATGTATTCTATTTTATTAATAAAATACACATATGTCTTAACTTTAGGCGAAAGAATTTTTTTTTTTCTCTTCATAATTTTTTTTTCCCATAACATAAAAAAAAATTACAACCTTATGTAAGGTTAAATGTTTTGACTGCCTTTTTTCTAAATGGATGCTGATTGTTACCTTTTTGGTATTATGATCATGTTAAAGTTGACTTATACTATTTTTTTTCCAAAATTCTGGGTTGTTTATAGTATTAAAAATTGTGTTTACAAATTAATATGATATGGTTAAATAACCTTTGCCTTTTCCATATTTATTGATTTTTTTCCTAGAACAAAATAGCCTACAAACATAACGTAAAACAAAATAAAATAAGAAAAAAATATCTCAAATAAGCCTGTGGAATTATGGATGTACATAATTTTATCAGTTTTACTTACACTACGCATAAAATAAAAAAAATGCAGTTTAAATATTTTAATGTGTGAAAAAAAAAAAATCCCAAAATATAGTATTTCTAAAAAATTCTTGTATTTCATTTATAAAGACTTTAATATCTAGAGACGGCGGACGATAAAAGGTGGGGTGGGGTTTCTACATATTTTTTTAAAAACTTATACGAATGGTATTTGAGTCGTAAAATGTTATTTTAGTAATATTCATATTACTGGTAATTTCAGTTTTATGAAAGATTATGATACTGTCATATTAGGTATGTTTGAAAGGTTATCTATGCATTATATACCTCGGTAGAGAGAAGGTAATGATTTCTTTTTGGAAACCGTATTATTGTCTTGTTGCGTTTTTATTGAATTTGGTAAAATACAAAATTCATCATAAAAAAACCAATTATTTATAATCCAACTTGGTGTCGAGGCGAAGAAGTATCTAATTAGTAAATGGTTCCTTTGAACTGTAGGGAAATAACTATCCTTTCTCACAAGTTTATTTCCATTACAAGTTGTTTATTTACAGAAGTTAGTATGCATGTATATTTCGGTGGCTCAGTTCTACACAGAGATAACTAGAAACTGCTTGTTTTGAGTAATGGCTGACCAAAGTGTTGACAGACCTAAATCGATTTGAAACAAATAATTATTTACATCGCCTTAAGTGTAGTATATATGAATATTTTAATGTTAAATATGTGCACAATGGTTATTAGTTTTAGTATTATAGGTTTTCATTTAAATTATCACAACGTTTTAATTAGTTATGGAGCTGAGAAATTGTTAAGTTTATTTATTTCCATTTGAAAACATTTGTCTTTTATGAGAAAATCAATCAGAGTTATACCTTTTTAGAATTGAAGAAGGATGTATTTTTAATATTATGAATAGTATAACTTTAAATATATTTATTTTAGCTCTCCCTCTATGGAACCGAGCCATCAATTTGTTCCTTATATTCACGTTATTTTAACTCCTTAGCAGTAATACATCCTTTTTTTTAAAATACTTTTTTCCTTCGTCTCTTTTGGGTAAAATTTATTGGTTATATAATTTGAAAATGAATTAAAATTTTATTCGATGATTTTATTTTTTATCATGTCTCTAAAAATAAATTTATTAATTATCGAGTACAATAAAGAATAAAAATCAGGACTTTAGGATTTTAAGATCAGATGGCTCTTTGAATTTGTAGAAATTCAACAAACCATGTAGATAGGTTGTTCAATCTGATTGAGATGAAGTATTATATTTGCAGTTTTTTTTTGTAAATCAATCATTTCATTTTATTACGTAGGTTTTTTTTTTCAATTCCAAATTCAAGACCTTTTTATTTTTAATTTAATGATTTGCTGAAAGTTTTTAAGGTTTTCATGTATTTTTTTTATCCCGTCTTACCTCTCATTGCTCATTTTATTATAAAAATCTTCGTACCCATTCGCAATGATTTTTATATTAATTTGTAGAAGAGTTATCAAATTCAAAATGTGTACGGAAGTTTGAGACAAAGTTGGTGACAGTAGTAAGTTCAATTTTTTTTTCATTTCGTTTTTAAAAGCCCTTTTATTAACAGTAAAATTAATGTAATAAAATAGTTATCCATGAATATAAATCAATGTTTCTTAATTTTGAAAAATTTATGTTTACCGCCTGCTTTCTAAAATTTTCTTGAATATGAAATATTTACCTAATACTTACATAAAAACTGTCAAAAATGTTATATTTGCTAATTATTGATAATTTAGACAGTAAACAAAGGATCATAAGTCCTAAAAAATCGTATAAAAGGTCTCACTGTTATCGTTCTTCTTTTGCACATAAAAAACACATTTAAAAGGTTTTATTTTCATTATAAACATCAAATACATTATCAATACCCTGCTAAAGTAAGCTACTATTTGCTTTTTTTGATATTTTATTTTTAAAAATTTTATGCGTTCCAAAAAATTATTTTAATGTGCCAATATGTCTTCTTGCTCATACTGATCATCGTGGTTTCGGATATGACAGGGCTTAATGAACACCCTGTATAAAGAGATAATTATTTATTTTCTAAACAAATTCCGACTGTATTTATCAAATATATTTTTAATTTATTTGGAATATATATTAGATACGTATTAAATAGGCGTGTTAGATTGCTCTTAGAATTTTGACAAGGAACCTTACCTTATATATTTTATTATATTTTTGTTTATTTTACGCCGATTTTTTTTACGCCGGTGTTTCTCAAAACGGAACTCCAGAGTAAAACGACGTATACCTGTATTTGTAATTAATTTTTCATTGAATTTACTCTTGTGTATCTATTGTTGTACATATTTATAATGTAAACATTAGACTATTCGTCAAATTTGAGTTTGGTTTTTCAATAAACGAATAGTCAGTTTCACGTCCAGTAGTTCTGACATGAATTTCCAATGAACCCGATGCCTTATTTTGAAGTATTTACCTAAACATTCCATACAACTTGATTTTGCTGTTGACTAAAAGTTTAATCAGTGCAATGAAGTAAACAGAATTTGATTATTTGATTATTCTCTATTTCGTCTGTTCCTTGAGAGCAGTAAATATTGATTTAAGTGTTTACTGAACAAGGACCAATATTCTGTTATCGAATACTCCTATGCCATATTAAATACAATTTCAAAGGTAATGAACTCAAACAAAATAAAAAAATAAAACACATGTTGACATTATTTTTCTATAAAAAAAATACATACCCATACCTCTATAAATGATAAAAAAACCTGCTGAAATGCCTGTTTCTCTAACTTTTAAATAATCTTCTTTCAATAACATGTACCTATCTATGTAAATAAATAAAACTTCAAATATGTTTCTTTAATCACTAATTTATTTATTATAAATCGTTATACATAACATAAGTTGATTACAGAGACACAGTTTATAGCAACACAACCAGGAACGACCCATGTCTGTGAGCCTGCCCCGACTCGCTAGAAAATCCGCGTTGAGTCTTATTTAAAGGTAACAACTAATTAACCAACTTACACACTATCTCTTAAAAACATTTGATACCGTCCGTCAATTAGTAAATGCGTTTTTGGTGTCTAGAGTTGATTATTGTTATAGTATAATATCTGCAGGTCTACCAATGAGCAAAGTTTCTTGCCTACAGTCTGTATTAAATGCTGCAACGAGACTTATTTTCAAAATCTCTAAGTTCAGTCATATCACTGCACTACTTCGGGAATTACACTGGCTACGTTTTCCACGGACGATGGAATACAAACTCTGTTGGCTTATGTGTAAATCACAGCACAACTTTGTTCCGAAATATCTAAGGGAACTATGCATTCTGTAATGATTTTATCTGGATGAACTAGCTGACAGGCGTCTTAAGCTTAGATCATCTACGTCTTTTACAAATTGAAAATACCAGATTCTTTATTAATTATTTTTTTTAAATTGGACACTTCCGTAAAATTGCCACAAGTCGCTTAGTAACTTTTTCCTCTCTAGCGTTGTAAAGAAATAGCATTGTATCTCTCTGTAAATCCTTTTTATTATTATGGATAACTTATGAAGCGCCATTTCTGTTATACAATACCTCAATGATGCTTTGGAAAGTGATTTTATATATAAATAAATTTATATGAAGCTTTTAAATTTGTTATTGAATTAAAACAAATTATTTTGTTGTCAAATGCTAAGGATTTATTTCAATAATTTAGAGAACGGTGGGTTTTAAGTTTTTTCCGAATCATCACTTCACTCTCACAGCTTCTCACCTCTGCTGGGAGAGTATTTCATGCCATAAGGCCTGCGACCGCAAATGCGCGTTCAACAAACTCAGTGCACTGTTTACGTCCGACTTAAGTATCCTTTGATCACCCGCTACATTAAGACATACATATCGTGTCGTACATTGCGCGTTTATTTCTTTGAAAGTGTATGCCACATTATAAAACTTTGTTTCACCAACCACTAGTGTTGAGCTTGAGCTGAGCAGATCAGGGCCTGCCATCGTGTTAGTGCCGCCACAAGTGTCAAGTCGGATCCGACAAGTCCATCAAGACCGAGAACCTGGTAAGTTGCATCCCTTCCTAATCCATCTCGTTTGCTGGGGTTGTGACCAATTGACACTGCAAACCGCATATCGAGGATAGTCACCTATTTTCATTAAATTTAATTATAGTCGACTCCGCTCAATAATATCGTCGAAGCCATAGGGCTTTGCTCCCGCTTTTACGCACCCCGTATCCACGTGAAAATTTGTTTTCCCACCACTGTTTGTTTTTTTCTGAGATTACAACTATTTCAAAACGGATTTTGATTAATCTTATTTCAAGAAAATTCATGTGAAATTTGAAGAGTCTACGCTGAAAATTTACTTTCGTACTTGATAATGCTATGTTTTTCTCAGACTTTTAGGTGACCTAAGAAATTAAAAAATCAAAAATTTAAAGTAAAAAAAGTCGGACCTCGTTTTTTAAACACTACTGCTTAAAACAAATTAATATTTAAATATATAAATCATGCATGAAGTAAGCTCACAGTGAAGCAAAAAATTCAACTTAATGTAGCAATTTTGATTTATAAAATAATTAAGGGTTAATATAAAATAAAACGTATGGTAACATTATCACCAGCATCGCCACACATACAAAACCAGAGATAAAAAATAATACCAATGAGGAGAAGATCAGTCTTAAAACTTATTGAACAAGAGTTTAAAAGTTACCAAAAATATTGTAAATCAGTTTGAAATAATTATTCTGGAAATTTGTAGCACTAACTTTGTGGTTAATTGTTATATTTTAGAGGTATAAATACAATAAATTTGTTTTGTGGACAATTTCATATAACCCTGAAGATATCATATAAGTTATTGTATAACCCTGAAGAGGGCAACGTGTGGTTGCCGAAACTAGTCGTTTGTGTGAATAAAAAGTGGTTCACAAAAGAAGGTTATTTTTTTTATACCTTTAAAATGAAAAAAGGAGGCATCGTTATTTTTTATAAAATTTGTAGTTGTATTTAATGTTTTTATTAGTTCTTAAGATATAATGAACTTAATTATTAAAACATAAATAAATAATCTGAAACATAAAAGTTTATAAGATGTAACTAAATATTTATCATACAATTTATAATATCTGTACATGCGTTGTTAGTTTTGTCTAAATAATTGGTATTCACATTGGAAAGGTAAAAGGTATACACGATATATAGAGCTAATACAGGTAATAACAGCCAGAACTAACATGGTTACAGGAATGATCCACCCTATGCCTTAGGCTGATTGGATTCTAGGTATGAATCTCACCCCATATTTCTCCATCTTCCCCCTTGCACCATGTGAGCCTTAGGGATGAACGTAATTATTACATTATTCCAAGGATATTAGAATTTTCCAACAAATAAAATATATTATTTGTAGAAAATACAAAGTCATTTTCTATATTTAACCATACACGACTGTATAAGTATTCAAATGAACCCGTGTTTTCTCTGATACATTTTTTAAACTATAAATAAAAGAAACAAATTTATTTCAGTACAAGATAAGGCAAATTTTTTAAAAATTGTTTTTTAGAAAAAAAAGCGGTTGGAAAATGCGTTTTATATATATATATTTATTTTTAAAAATTTATTGGACCCTTGAAGTCTAGAAAGTTTTGTTCTAGGTATTTGCAATTCATAGGCTTCGAGAAATTTTAAAAAATGCTTTAAAGATTACGAACCAATTTTAAAATACAGAAACAAGACGTGCGAATTGAAGAATTTTTTTTTCAAGACGGACTTTGAATAAATTATATTAGTTTATCCAGAGATTGCTCATGTTGAATAGCTGAAACGTAAGGTTAAAACAATCCACTCCATCAATGTTTTATTTTTTACCGCAACAGACGCTACCATTACTTCTAAATCGACTATTTAAAACGACTAACAAGATAGAACGTCACATCACTTTGTCTTTAAATGCAGACCTCGCTTCCGTTGCGTTTCTATATCTTATCGCGCACACCCGCCAATTATTCTGACTTTTGACGTGTCCATCTAAAAGTATGCATGTTTTTTTGTCTTCATTTTCTGCATCCATCCTTCTTTTGCTTTCACGATTTTGTCAAAAACTCTTATCTCGCCCGCGCGTACTGCACGGATCTTGACAATTTTTTTTACAAACTGAAAATACTGTCATAATAAATTATTCCATTTCTTAGAAATCGAGTTCAATGGTCACATTTCACATACTGCCTTAATAAAACATAAATTTACATCTTGCAAATGGAAACTTTCTTGCCAAGAATTCTTACGGTTTCGGAAGTTTTTTCCACTTACAGATGTTACAAATTCATTTACAAAAGTAGGACGAACTAAAGTAAGCAACGCGTGCCCATATTTCTTGTTTTCTAATTCTAAGGCGAGACACTTCGCAAAGTTGTTTGAAAACTAAGTTTGAATGTTTGAGAAGAAAAAAGACCTCATGTGTTCTGAAACTCCATAAAAAATAAAACGAAGACAGTAAAAAATACGTGGGAATTTATTACGAATTAAAAAAGTCTTTATATACATCAATGCAGATTTACGGGGGGTACTCTAAAATAAACCAGACCAATATATTTTTTTTTAAATCTTTGATTATTTAAAAAAAAACATTAAACCATTTTTAAAGTACTCCCAATTGGAGCTCATGTATTTTTCCAACCTTCTATTCTATTGTTGGAAATAATTTTAAATTCGACTTTCGTGCTTATTTGTCGGTGAACATTGTAATGAAACCTTCCGCCGCTTTGAACGCAAAGAAACATTCGAATTCCCCGCAAAAATTTCTAGTCTTGATACTTTATCGCGTCATTCTGTAAGTGCTAATTTGTCTGCCGTTATCAATGACATAGCGACCCACCCGCCTCTCCCGCTCACCAAAAAGTACTATTCTCTCGTATCCTCAGTTGCGCGCCTCGCGTAAAGCCAAAATGACGTTTGCGCACGACCAAAATTAGCCTCGTATTTGCGTGAAAAGCCGCCATCCTTTTTAAGGTGAGTTTATTTGACTCGATGGCTTCTCTCAAGTGAAATCATGAAAAAAGAAAATTAAGTGGTGTAAAAGACATATTTTGGGCTATTGAAGATAGCAGTGGAGAAACAATAGTCAACGGTAGCATCCTAAGCCCTTGTTTGCAAGAGAGGTAACTGTCTTGGCGTGAGGTGGCAACCGGTCGTAAAAAACAAACTAAACCACAAATTTCTTAGTCTGACGTGCAGCCTGAAGACTAAAAAGGCTGACTCCAAGTAAATGGGACATACAGCCAGAAGGTAGAAGTGTTTTTACTCTCCTGAAAACTAGAAAAAATCAATTTACGTCCCAATGCATTTGACCGGAAAAAGTTAGTTTGGTAATGTCTTCAGACTTATCGCGTCAAAAAATATATTTTAACTCTTTAAAGACTGTGGTAAATAATCCCTTTGCACGCGGTGATGTAACATCGCGTTACCACAAGAATAGATGGAATATTCTAAAGCTCAGATATTTGGAAAAAAAAAACGGAGACATACAGTTTTATAATTCCTTTTCTATAATTTATAAAAATAAACATTTTTTAGCCCTGTTATATAAAAATAAATAAAAATCCGAAATTCGACGCTCATAATTCACGCGTGCGACCCCCATCACTGTTAACAACCGACTGAATTTGTTTCACACAACACCGGCAACGGCGGCTACAGAACAGCGTCTCTGTCTTCCTTGTTATGCGTTCTATCTTCGTGCTCCCTGTATTACTATTATTATTGATAGTATTGCTGTATTTGCGGATATCAGTCTTCGGGTAGCAAGGTAAAATAAATGATACTAAGTTAACTTTCAGAATCCAGTGTGAAAACGATAGACATGAATTGAAGATTGTAAAAAATACAACTTCATCAACAATATTTTGAAATCGTCCAAATTTTTGTAGACAAGGACTGAATTCAACTCCCTAGGGAGGTATTTATATTTACATATTACAACCGAGATGAATAACATTTATGATGCCGAGACTTCTATATAACCTTCTCTTAAATGTTCTTTATCACTATTGTAATATGTTAATACAACTTCATCAATTAAAAAATAAGAGAGATGTGTTAAATTTTGTATCGTTTGTCGACTAGTCTGACATCACAGCCACACATGAGTTCCATCCATCTCTTAATGCATTCATGTCATTCATTATTTAGCTAACTTAAATAAAATTTGATATTTACCAACAAAACAATTTTAAACAAATGTTACCTCTGTAGGTACTATACAGGTACGAATAAATTAATAAAATGCGCCAGTGTTTTGGCAGGTTGGTAAGTATCGTTGAGGTCACGTGATGCAATTGAGATTGGTACCCCAAAACATGCGATATGTCATTTTACCCATAAATTTCATTTCATCTTGTCCGTACTTCCTCCATATGAAGCAAAAATATTTGCACATCCAATCCGTCTGATTAAATTCAATTTCAACGTTATTTTTCCCAAAAATCTTTCAACGGAAATTTTCCTTCCGGCTGTACCGGAGACAGCTTTACTATTGGATATAAACGCCAACGGTTGGGCTGAATTTCCGTAGCGGAGATTATGAGTTCTGACTGTTTTTTTTTAGAATATACTGCAAAATAATCAGTCAATCAAATGAAAATAAGAAGAAGAAAACTGACACAAAAATACCATATCAGAACAGTGCTCGAACATTGCACAATATGCGCGACTGGCCAACAGAGGGCACTGAAAAACAATTGTAAAAGCGCAAATTAAAAAAAAATATTTTATTTTGCCCTCCGACAGCCAAACTGATACTTGACCTGACCGTTGTAAATTCTCGTTTACTTATCATAAATTATTGTTTAAATAACAGTAATTTAATCATATTAAATATGGATACTTATCGACAAATCCTATCCCTACAAGAAATATTGAAAGTTTCCCTTTCAAAATTGAATTGTTCACATAAATTGTGGAAAGGTAAATAATATCTAGACCAAAATATTCGAGGCGCTGATCATAAGACTGAGAGGTTCTACCCAGGTTACGTTTAAATGTTAGATTATGAAGATTTTTTTGCACAGATTCAATTAAATTAATGTGAGTTATGTAATGTGGTGAACAGACTACACATCCGAATTTCAAATTTATGAATTACACAAACAGATTATCGATGATACATATTTAAAAGTTTTACATATACTCTTTATAAATCCGAACATCTTTGGGAATTTTCTTTGATATTATTAAAATTAGTGTAAAATGTAAATCCTGAGTCAACAGTTATTCCTAGATCTCAAATCATGTTTACTGAATTGATGCTCATATTATGTACTCGTAAAATGTGGTATTTCAACTATGCATGTAAACAAAAAAATCAAATTCCAAACGTGAACGTAGAAACAATTAACTAAAGACAGAATGGTAAATGTTACTTAGCGTAAAAAGCAATATCTCTTGATCTAGCCAATGACAAATCATAAGCTCTGTAAATTCTTAGAGTTTTTGATTCTCAATAGCATCATCTTTATTAAAAACATCGAAATATTACTAAAACTTTACCAATACCTTTTATAGAGTTTACAATTGAAATTGTTCAGACAAATGCATATATTATGTTTAGCCAAGGTTTCGGAGTTTCGCAACCATTGTTATACCCTCAGATAGCATACCGACATCCCCTGTACGCCAACGCAACCTTAGAATGATCGGAAATTATATTTTCTATTTCCCTTAAAGCTTCCAGATAATCTTATTTGCATATTGCTTCTAATGGAATGTTCACGTAAATATCACTTATATTTACAAACCCATTACGATAAAACCTACAAAGTTTGATTAATTTATTTATTTACTGTTGATCGCATCAAATTTTCTTCCATGTGAATAAAGCCATTTTATCTGAATAAAAAACACAGTTATGTGTGTGAGATAGGACCAGAATCTTGGACAAGAATTTTCAAATAAATGGCTTCTCTCAGGTAAAAATCGGTAAATAAGTGGTTAGCGTGTTCGTCTACAATGCTTGAGGTTCTGTGTTCGATTCTTGAGAGCGTTTACATGAAGTACTGTCGTTAAATATGGTTCTACATAGAATTCAAACTGTCTATATCAGTGCGCTCTGAAACTGCAAAACATTTTGTTAAACTTCTCTTAGTTATTAAAATTTACAATAATTGGAAACGGCAACCTAGAAAAAATTTCTCGCCAAACACCAAATCTTTTTACACGCATTTGTCGATCTGCAAAAAGCATTTGATGGAGTTGACAGAAAAAAAAATGAAAGTTATATCGGAGTATGGAGTTGTTGCGTCACTGTATAAGGACAGTACAACATGCGTTAGGGAAAATGAGTCATTCACATTGTGGTTTGTTATTCCTAAAGGATTCAAACAGGGATAAGTGATGTAACCGTGGCTGTTTAACGTATACATCGACAAATATATGAAAGAACTAAAAAGTGTTTAGAATGGGTGCAAAAATGAGTGATACTACTGTTAATTGTCTTATGTACGCAAACGATATCGTGTGTCTTGTAAACAACAAAGAGGACTTGCAATTTTCGGTAACAAAAGTGTACGATGTATGCAAAGGAAGCGATTTGCTGATAAATGTCGATAGATCGAATGTGATGTTTTTTTAAAGGGATGAAAATATAATTAAATGTGAGATCGAGGTGAACAGAAATATTTTGAATCAGATAAAAACAATTGTGTATCTGGGAAGTATATTTACTAGGGATGGAAAGACTGAAAAAGATATTGAGATGAGGGTGAGTGCCAGGAACAGGGTAAACGGAACACTGAAATCTAATTTGGCAAACAAATATTTGTTGCAAGAGGCAAAACTAGTAGTTCACAATAAAGTTCTGGTGCCGACCCTAATGTGTGGGAGCAAAGTATGGAATTGAAAAAATAATAATGAAAGAAAATTAAATGCTGTCGAAATGCCATCTTTCAGGCAAAAATGTGGTAATAAGTGCACAAATGTCAAGATCCGTGCACTACGTAAGACTGAGACCATTACGCGTTATTGACGAAATAAAAAAAAGGCGCTGCGTTTGTTTGGTCATGTAGAGCGAATGAACAGAAAAAAAAACGGCTTAAAAGATCTAATCGGAAAACGATTTTCCACGCGGATGCGGGGAGAGAAATAGCGGGGGCGAAGCCCTAGGGGTTCTACGATATAGTGTACCGTATTTAAAATTAAACATAATAAGTGAATATCCTCGATATGCGGTATGCAATGTTAATCGGTGACAACCCCAACAGCTTACCCACCACATACCGCACACCGCATCTGAGGACATAAGTCTCCTTGGCGGTGCCCACATACACGGAAAATTTGCTCGTTGTCAAACGAGAAAAGCTGCCCGAAGGAGCTCTCTGAAATCTGGTAGCCTTAGCATCTTTGTGCTGAAAGAAAGTAATCCAGAAGTACATAATATGTACTTCATTGGATTGAGAAGAGAGGGAAGTGAATTCTTCACTGACTGGGATTAAATTGATTGGACATGATCAATTCGCCGAAATGATTACAAAACTTTTTAAAAGCCTTGAAATTCTTTTTAGAAGCCACCAGATCTGTATATCCGACAGGACCTATAACAGGGCCACGGATAGTAGCGAGAAGCTCCATTCGGTAATCATAGAGAAGGGGAAAGGGACAAGACCACAGGATGTGTTCAGAAGATTGGTTAGGATATCCGCAGCAGCACGAAGGAGAGTCAACAATATTAAAAACAAATAATTTTTTATTAAATTTACCATGACCTGATAAAAACTGCGTAGTCCAGTGATCGGGGATAACCCAAGACGATTCTAGGCGCTGACGGATCGAAGGAAAAAAAAGAAAGGTAACCCTCCCTGAAGAGGAAGATTCCCATCGCGATTGCCAAGCATTAAGAAGAGCATTTAAAGTCATTTTTTTAATATTTGATTGAGACATTCGTTCAGTTGGGAGTAGACGGACGCCACCAATAACAGAGGAACGCCTTCTTTTTAGGTGGAAATTTGCAGATCGTCGCTGAACCTCCAGATCTAAAGGAAACAAGCCCGTTAGAACCGGGAGTGCATCCGTTGAGCATGTCCTATATGCTCTAGAAAGAGCCAGAAGAGGTTGCCTTTGTCCGCTTAAAATAATTCGCCTGAAATATTGCAACTCACATCGGTGTGCCCAACAGCCAGCTGCATAGCATACGATACCTAGGAAAATGGATTTATAATAGACCGTTGAAGTTTCAAAAGACAATCCCCAGCTGGCTCTGGCCAAGCGTGCAACTTTGTGGAAAGCCATCTTTCCCAAATTTACGGCTTTCCTAGCATGGGAAGTGTAAGATAAATTTCTTTCAAGGATTACACCAAGGTTTGAAACCGAATTTGACGCTCGAATAGAAGTGCCCATAAATTTGATTGAAGGGGACACACAAAATTACCTTTTAAAAGTGAGAATTGAGTTTTTTGAGGAGCAAAACTTAGTTTATTTCGAATACCCCAATCGGATACTTTATTTAATGCATTAGCTGCGTCACCCTCCAGAGATCTGCGGCTATTGCCCTCAATCAAAATACATCCATCATCGGCAAAAGCCTGAATCATACATGATGAAGGAAGGGGAAGTTCGAGAAAATCATCAAACAATATATTCCACAAAAGTGGTCCCAAAACAGAGCCTTGAGGACAGCCACATGAAATCTCACGGGATAAAAGTGAACTGCCACCGGGATACACAACGTTTCGATTTGAAAAATAGCTTATTATAATTTTAAACAAGTTTGCAGGTATTTGTCGAAGACGTAGCTTAGAAAGAATCATTGGCCACCAAGCATGGTCGAAGGCACCTGAGATATCAAGTAAAATAATGAGAACATATTTTTTGTTTGAATTATTAACAAAATTGCTTATCGAAATTATAGCATCTTCAGTAGAAATATTGGATCTGAACCCAAATTGCTTAGCGTTTATCGGTTGAGTTACATTTAAGTGAGACTCAAGTCTGTTACATATTAGCCGTTCCAGTATTTTTCCCAGAATAGGCAAAAGGGTGATTGGTCTGTACGCTTTAGGATCAGTACTTGGCCGATCGCAGCGCTTAGGAATAATTTTCATCAATCCTGTTTTCCAGCAATCTGGGAAGACACCTTCGGAAAGGCAAATATTAAACATGGTAAGGAGTTCAAATGGGGCCAAGGACCAGCACCTTTTTACAAGCGCGGGATCAATTCGATCTAGACCAGATGCTTTATTTAGATTGAGATTGGAGACGATTTTTCCAACTTCTAATGAAGAGATAGGTAGTGACGATGAAGTGAGCGGAATTGTTAATGCATGTTCTCTAATCTGTGCATGATGAAGAGAATCTGAAGCTATGTCATCAGAAGGGATAAGTGCATCAAGCAGAGCTGAAGCCGTGTCTACTGCAGTGAGTGTAATGACACCGGTCAAAGGATGTTTAATACCAGTAATGGGCTTATCTTGCAATTTATTAGAGGAAATAAATTTGTATAGAGCACCCCAGGGATCAGATTTTGAAAGTTGATTTACTAGGTGGCGCCAACATAGTCTTTTGGCTTTATCTATTGCAGTTTTGTATTGATTGTCTGCCATTCTAAAATTAGCATGTAGTAAAGACAATGTTAAAGGATTACAACCAGTTCGGCGACCCCTACCGAGAGCTCTTCGTGCACGATTTGAAAGTGTTTTTAATGCCGAAAGATTGGGATTCCACCATTTGTGGCGAGTCAAAGGAGGAAGGGAAGTTCGTCCTAGCGCATTATCTGCACAATCAATTATCGCTTGAGTTATACAAGACGCCAATTCCTGAACTCCAATGTCCATTCTAGCTATTCGATCCATTTGATTCGTGAACTGAGCGTCGAAGTTTGACCAGTTTTCAGTTTTTGATCGAAAACGCGATGGGATTGGTGTTGTAAAAGAATTAGAAACGTCACAATAATCAAAAGTGATTAGGTTGTGATCACTGCAAGATACTCCATCATGCACAGTCCAATTGGAGAACTTTGAGCGAAGATTTCCAGATACCAGAGTAATGTCAATATATGAAAATCCCATAACAAAAGAGAAAGTAGGAGGACAAGACGGATCATTTAAAACACTTAGGTCGAATCGGGATATGAAATCCTCACAAACTTCTCCTCGCTTTGACTTAAGGTCCATGCCAACTCTAGGGCTCCAAATGGCTGACTCTGCATTGACATCGGCACCGAAAATTATTGATTTCCTTGATAAGGCCATTAAAATTTTCTCTAACTGGTCCAGATAGGGTTCAATTGGGTCACTGTATTTAAAGTATGCTGATATAATATAAAAAGATATGTCTCGAAAGGATATTTCGACAACAGAAAATGTTTGTGATGACAGATGGTTTAAAAATAAATATGATATTTGTGGACAACCCCAACAAATGAAATGGATCAGGAATGAAAGCCACTAACCTGGTTCGTTCTTGATGGAATTGTGCTGGTCCGACTAGTCAATTGCGAGTGGCTCCAACACTAAGACAGGCCTCCGATCTGGAGCTGAACACTGGTGGTTGGTGGAAACAAAAAGTTTGATGCGGTAGACGTTCAAACACATAAATGCGTGATTTACTGCCCGAGGTATTGCTGTGACGGGTTATCAAAGAAAACTGGAGGTGACAATAATCGACAAATGTACACCCACATAATTCGCAACCAAGATCTACGATGAAAATATTGATGGATGCAGAAAACAATGAAGACTGAGAAAGGCATGAAATGATCAAATTCAACAAAAACTTGAAGATGGACATGTCAAGGAATAATTGGCATGCGTGCATGAGAAGATGTATGACTGTAGAGGAAGCTAGGACTGTATACAAAGACAAAGTGATATAGCGTTCTATCCTCTCTGCCTACACATTCAGGGAAACGTCATGATTTTTTTTTAATTTGAAGTGAACTTTGTGGTTATTCAATATGATAAACAATATTTTGAGTTTGTCCAAATTTTTGAAAACAAGGACTGGATTTACTCCCCAGAGAGCTGTTAATATTAACATATAACATCAACAGGTGGAAGAATTGAAGGAATAAGAAAACACAGCTCGTAAAGTGACCACCCAAACCGGCCAATGATAGGTCATAAGCCCTGTAGATGCCTAGACTTATACATTACCTTTCTTCAAATTGTCTTCATCTCTGTTGTAATATGTCAATATAATAAAATTAATTTATGAAAAATATTTATTTTTTCTTCCGACGGGTTTTACACCTACACAAGCTTTAAAAGTGCAGGGTAATTTTTTCGATAAATAACATTTTTTCTAAAAAAAAATAATTTAGAATTCGCGGGCTCTTTGATTCTGAAAAATATTTATTTGGGTTGGCAGTGCTGTCACTGACAAACAGACTTGACTTATAAGCTCCATGTGTACTGATGAAATATTTATTTATAATTGAAAAAATAAAATGTTTGTACCCCTTTTCCGTGTCACCACAGAATTAACATTCGAACATGAGAAGATGTATAACTTCAGAGGAAGCAAGATCTGTATGCAAAGACAGAGTAATATGACTTTCATCTTCTCTGCCTACCTCTATCGAAAAACATTGTGATGGTTTATTTATCTTAATAAGAATAACAGTAATAAGGGTCAAAAGTATAACTTGGACTGGTTGAGGTCAAGCGTGTTATTGCAATGTCATTTCTAAAGGTTTACCCTGAAAAAGGTTTAAGGGGTGAAGGTATATTTTCTTTATTACCAAGTGGATGCTAGAGTGGGGACATGTTCTAACTGGCATTGAGTAATTACACTTCCTTGGCAACCTTCCAATTTCACCCTGGATTAAGGGTAGTTTTCAGGACAGTACGGCCTACACCTGTGACACTACGTTTTTTTCTCACAGCCTGCAGACCGACATTTGAAACGTTTATATATATTTTAACAAAGATAGAGCACTTCTTCTTCTTAAGAAAAAAATATAAATGCATTTACTTGACTAATTATTATTATTGGTCAGTTTAAATGATTACTTAATATATATTTTAGCATTCAATATTTACAAACCACCAACTCTTTATCCGTATTTACTTATTGAAGAAATAAATGAAAATAATTTGACTTAATACAAATAAATAATCTATTTCAATGTGCCTAATGGACCAACGAGGGATAATATTTATTTAAGATAAATTAATGCATCTAAGTCAAACATGCACATTAATTCTGTTCCTGAAAATTCAACCCCTCGGGAACAAACACACTGAAAAAATAGAAGTTAGTATTCTCTATAACTTAATCAAATTTCAAGAAATAATTATTCTCAAAAACTTTAAACAATAATTGATTTTCTAGTATTCTAATTTTTTTTAAATTTATGCATGTATGTATTTTTCATTTTAAATTGTATTTGTATACTATTTGTCAATTATAAGTAACCTCTGTGTATGTAAAAGCCCTTTGGGCCTTAAAAAAAATCATAAAGTTTTAAACTTAAAAAAAGGAAGAAGATTGAATTTGAAAAAAATATGAACAATAACGGATTCAAAATGTATAATTATGGTGGTTAGAAAAGGGGAAAAAAGACATCACAATATATAATAACCTAAAAAAAAAACTTCCATACATGGTTGCAACGACAAGTCAATTTTTTTAAAGAACCCTCTTCACACTTCTTTCTTATCACAGATTCAATAAATATTTTTATTTATTTTAATTTTAATGCTTTATGTGAAAAATAGGTAAAGGCCTGTATTTTTCTAATAAAAATCTTTAATGGATAAAATAAACCTGTTACATCATTCATCCCGAGCAAAAACTCAGTATCTAACAAAACAGCATTAAATGATATATTTTTTATTGACGCTTTATTAAGTAAGTTTATTGCATCTTAAGAACAAATAAAAAAAAATATGCAAAAAAATATCAACAACACATTTTTCAAATGTGATCAAAAATATTTTAAGGCATTCCATTTATTTGACTAACCCATTGAACAGTATTTAATCCTTTTTAATTTTTAAAGTTTCTCAAAGTTTTTAGTCTCTATTTTTCTCCTTTCTTATTTTGCATATTAAAGCATTTAAATATTGTCTTACAATTATGTGCTCTTATAAAAAAATATTTAAAAATGAATACTTGGTCATTTAACTGTCACAATGGCACAATTAGGGTAATATAACTTAGTTTTTCAAAATAAAATTAATAATGGTCTATGTATGAAATACTGTCGAGAAAAAAAATACGACTCATTCGTAAGATAAAAAATGTTTATAGATTCATGTTTTTTTATTCCCGCGGATACGGTCAATGCATTGGCCACGCCTCTAATACGTCACGATTCATGTAAACTGAGAAGTTTTTTTGTGACCATTTAAATTTAAATAGAACATCGTCACGAATATAGAAGTCACAATTATCAAGGCCAAATATGTCGCATGTTTCTAAAGACATTTTTCTTTTTTTTTCTTTTTTTTTATTCCTAAAATTCGTAAAAGGTACATGTTCTTTTAAAATTCTATACATATCTACTTTTACACATCAAGTAAATGTTATCGCCGTAACTCTTCAAAAAAGAGACTTACTCTTGTGCTATTATTATTATTACTTTTTTTTTTAAAGTTATGTATGAAACATTTCTCCCCAATATCCATATTGATTTTGAAAAGGCAATTTATTTTTTTAATCCATTTTACATATAATGATAATTTTATCGGAATTCGTAGTATGTGATATTTCCCTATGATATTCAATATTTTAACATAAGGAACAAAGATGACAAATCTGAAAATACAGTTTGTGAGTTTTTGCTTGGGAACGACGATAGCTACAATTTGATATGTCGATGTCACTAAAACTGTTATTGCAGGTAGCCTGTATTCTTCAAAGTGTACTATTTTTTAGGTTATTAGTCTATGACCACGGAATGACAAAACGGAGAGGATGACGAGTTCAATTATTTTATTTTTAGGTCGATTTAATCAAATGGGTAATATAAAATATTACGATTTTTTATGATAAGATTGTATTCTCGCACGAGACGAACGAATATAAAATTTCTCGTATTTTCATGAATGCTTTTTGTGTGAATTTTCCGTTCGGGTCAAGAATGCGATGGATTTATCGCTGAAATTTGAAATCAAACCTCTATATGGGGTGTGTTACCTTGGGTGGAAAATTCCAGAAGGATAAGGTAGAAGGAATATATAATATGTATATATATATTTTAATGCCTTTACCAAAGCGCTTACAGTATAAATCTTTGCAAGTGCCTAAAATTTGTCCATTTCCAAGGCGTATTAATTTCGCTCCAAAAACCACGCCTGTTTTAGAGAAGTATAGGAGAAATACGAAATTCATATCAAATTCAATTAATAATAAATTGTTTTTTATTACTGTAAGGACTTTTTACGATCGTTTCTCTATCGCTTGGTGTGGTATCATTGAAAAGCCAATTGAACATTTATTTTACAGCTAATGTAAGGTGATCGGTCTTACGCTTAGGTCTCAGTCCGGGAATCGTGAAATATTGCAGTATAGAGCCAACTCCAAAACTATGTAACATATTGAAAGTTATTTAAACAGAGAGGGGAAACATTTTTGAGAAGAATTATGGTAGTCTAGGCAATAACATGACTAATACAGATAACATTTCTTGAAAGCCAATCCGAACACGATTACTTTTTTTTATTTTTATTTATTTACAATTTTAAAAAACCCGTTAGGGTTACATTAGAAATTTAATATTATCTAGTCATTTTATGTATCGTCTAGTCTAGTTAGTTAAGTCATCATGTGCTTTTTCAGATTGATTTTAAATTTGTCTCCAGTAAAAGTTTTCAAGTAGTCAGGTAGGTCGTTGTAGTGTTTAAGTTCATTATGTAGTATTTTTGACTGTCCTGTGTTTGTCTTTGCTTTTTTAATATGATAGTGTTGTTGTTGTCTGGTGTTAAATTTGTGTATATCAGCATTTTTGACTAATATTATGTCGTCGTCTTGTATGTTTCCCAATGTTATTTTGTGCACAATTTTTAAGCTCTCAATTTTATTCAAGTAGTTTATGTCCAACTGGTGTGTTTTTTTGTACAGTTCAGTCGTAAAGGTCAGGTAGGGTAGGTTGTATGTTAGTTTAAGAATTTTATTTTGTTGTCTTTGTATTCTTGTTATGTCTGTATTGTTACCAGTTCCCCAGAAGGCGATCATGTAACTCAATCGACTTTTGACATAGGCTTTGTACATCATATTTTTTTCCTTTCTCGGTATAAAATCTTTAATTTTGTAGAAGGGGCTATGTAGTGATGCCATTACTTTAGTGAGTCCGTCTATGTGTTTTGTCTATTTTAATTGTCTGTCCATTGTGAGTCGTAGGTAAGTCACATGTTCTAGTTTTTTAAGAGTTTCGTTGTTTATTTTTATGTTCATGTTAGGGTTCTTCTTTTGTGTTTCGAAATGTATTACATTGCATTTCTTGGCATTTAGTGTTAAGAAGTTTTTGTTTGTCCATTCTAATAGTTTTTGCACGCCATTGTTGATGGTTTTAGTCGTTTCAATGTCATTTTTGTTTTCATATAAAATTCCTAAGTCGTCCGCATATATTGTTTTTTTTCCCATTGTGTCACTGTGTATTATGTCGTTAATGTATTTTATATAAAACAATGGTAATAAAGCTAACTTGTCTGCCTTACACATATTTTTTAACATATTGGAGAGGTATATTATTATACTCTACTAGATAGAATTTATATGTTAGTTTTTGTAAAACATATAGTTAAATGGATTTAATGGATTAAATAGATTTATTTTCAAGGAATAACTAAATAAAATAATTTAATTTATTTACAATTTTTGGTTTATTACACACAAAAATGCAAAGATTAAGCAATGAATACTTCAAAGTTAATCTAAATACTGGTGAGGACAAAAATAGGGCAAGTGATGTGTTACGCGCCCTTGTATTGGTCCATTGGGCACTGCGGCCATCTACATCTACCCATTCTCGTCTCTCACTCTCTGGTCCCCGCTTTTTTGTTATCTTTTTTCCTTATAAATAATTAACAACTTAATAACTATAAAGTACATCTCGGTGCATCAACGAATTCTGCGCCTTTATCTTCTTGCAAAATGTCACCTTTACTTCAGGTTTGTGGGTGTTGCTATCTTGTGGGAATATTCATTTGGACGAATTGTCGGAGATTTTACTCACTGCTCATATTGTCAGTGTGGAAAATAATTTTTGTACATTATTACCGGCAGTTTATTTTATTTTTCCGGTACGCGGTGAGGCTATTTATACGCCACACCGCTTATCGTCATCATCGGCTAGTTTGGATTCCACCTGTTGGTTTTTAAAATAATACAGGTTGTTAAGTGATGCCAATGACGGGTTTTGATTTGACATTCATATTATTTTTCCAATAATGGATCATTGTTGGTATATGTATGAACACACATTAAACAATCATAAAATGTACATTAAAAATATTTAATTTTTTGTTTATTTATTTAATTCGCATAAACGCCCGAATGGCTTTAACAAGTAAGGTACATAGATAAAGGACACAATGGAATAAAAAATACCATTTAGGATATTCATATATTTACATATACCTTGTATAAAAACATATTTAAAATACATATATATATAAAGATGACATAACAAACATAAATATTGAATAAAAATTAATGAATTAACATACCTAGTAAGAAATAAAAATCCTAAGCGTTGCTATAAATACACAGTAGTAAAAGGGTAAAAAAAATAATTAACACGTTTCAAAATGCTTAAAAGTATACATCTGTGAAAAAACATATCGTCATTGCGCCGGAAACATCTGTCAAGTGAAGTATTTTTAACTTCTCGTTGAGATTTAAAAAAAATGTTTTAACAAAATATCGTTAAATATTTTTTCAAAATAGAATTTCGTATTTTTCCTTTTTGTCGTGAATAAAAATTTATTTAAAAATGAAATCCACCATCAAAAGAAACATTACTTAAATTATCTCTTTAAAAAAAATCAATATTCACTTAGCATGTTTTGCCGGCGCAACGACGATATACGTAGAAAAAAAACTTATAGAAAAAAAAAGGTATCTACATGAAATAATCAATTGTATCAAAATAAATGTTTACCTGAAACACATAACAATAGCAATATATAAAACTATTATTTACAAAACTATTGTACGTATGTATTCTGTAAAAATAAGTTAAATAAAGCAAAAACTTGGTGTTAGAGTAAACAACAACAACAACAAACCATCACGCCGTTTTCCTGTAAGGGTAAACGGAGAGGAAAGAACGCCACACCACTCTATATTTGCAAACATATTTTGCTTCCTCTACATCCATACATCTTCTCATGCACGCGCGCCAATTATTCTGACTCTTAACATGTCCATCTTCAAGTATTTTTCTTATTGGATCATGCTTTGTCTTTCTCGGTCTTCCTCTATTTCTGCATGCATCAACATTCCGACTGTAAATATTTTTAGCCGTTCTTTAGCTATCCGTTCTCTCTACATGTCCAAACCAACGCAGAGCTCCTTTCTTGATTTTGTCGACAAAGCTTATCTCAGCGTTACGTTATGTACGGACGTCAACATTTGTGCATCTATCGTACACAAGTTTACCACACATTCGCCTGAGAGATGGCATTTCGACAGCATTCAGCTTACTTTCATTCCTGTTTTTCCAAGTCCATACTTCGCTCCAATACATCAGAGTCGGGACCAAGACTCCACTGTAAACTGCTAGTTTTGCCTCTTGCGACAAGCATTTATCTGCAAAGGTGGGTTTAAGTACGTTCACTCTGTTTCCGGCAATCACCCTCCTTTCAATATCTTTCTCAGTTGTTTCATCCCTGGTAAATATACTTTCCAAATGCACAATTCCTCTACCCGTTTTAGTTTCACCACATTCCCAGTGATTTCACATTAAGTCATACTTTCATTTCTTTCAAAAACCATCACATTCGATTTATTGACATTCATTAACAAATTTCCTTCCTTGCAAATATTGTAGACTTTTACTACCGAAAATTGCAGTTTTTTCTTTGTTGTTAACAAAAAACACGGCATCATCAGCATACAAAAGACAATTGACAGTTAAATCACCCATTTTTTCTCCCATTCATAAATTTTTTAGTTCTTTCATACAACAATCATGATTACATCACAAAACCATGTTTGAATCCTTCGAAAATGTGAGAGTAAAGATTATATAACATACATAAATGTTGTAAGTCCATCAAATACTTGAAGATGGACATGTCAGAAGTAGGAATAATCGGCGTGCGTGCATAAGAAGATGTATGAATGTAGAGGAAGCGAGGTCTGTATGCCAAGATAGAGTGTTATGGCGTTCTATCCTCTCTGCCTACCCCTACGGGGAAACGGCGTGATGGTTTGTTGTTGTTAAATGTTGTAAAACATTTTAATAGAGCACATATGGAATAGAAGACAAACAAAAATGAAAAATATTTAACAATCAATATCTAAAAGTATACACAGTAAATATTGATATAGTATATATGCACAATGCAGGTTAAAACAAATGTGCATAAAGATAAGAAAAACATGCTATTAAAACATATAAAAATTCGATTAAATCTTAGGTATTACAATGAATACAAAGTAGTACAATATTTAAGAGTATAAGAGTTGAGTAGTACATAATATGTTGACATTTCTACAGTTAAATATTTTTTTAAACTTTAAAATGTATGACTTTAATAAAACTATTGTAGCTATCCTGTACATTTGATATCATTTCCCCTTTTAAATAGAAACAAAGGCTTTTCAGTTCTCACGTGAACCGGATTTATATAAAGCAGAGCCTCCAAAGAAAGCCTCTGCCTAGTTAAATAACGGTTTAAATTTATTTCGTCAGAGAAGGAAAACGTTTTTGAGAAGAGAATATAGAAGTCTTGGCATTTACAGGGCTTATGACCTGTCATTGGTAAAGTGTGTAAAGTGGCCACTTAAACCAGCCAATGACAGGTCATAAGCCCTGTAAATGCCTAGACTTCCATTCAATCTTCTCAAAAACGTTTTCCCTCTCTGTTGAAATAAATTTAAATATGAACAACTCCCTAGGGAGAAAATCCAGCCAGTCTGCAAGCATTTGGACACACTCAAACATTGTTATATAACGGCTTGTTCAAATTTTACTTGAAATATAATAAATAAAGTAACCAAACGAAGAGAATACCTTTTTTGATAACTGGAAGTAGGCAAATTAATATTTATCAATTGCGTTAATCTGCTTAAGCATAAAATAATGTTTTTTATTGAAACAAAACGCAATAAAGATAATTTTTTTATTAACTTTACAAATTTACGGACGAAGTAAATTTTAAATATGTAATACAACTACTAACAAATTACAACAGAGAAAGAGAACACAAAAGCAAATATAGAAGTCTTAACATTTACAGAGCTTATGACCTGTCATTGGATGATTTAAGTAGCCACTTTACACACCGGGTAACATTCACTATTTTGAGTATATTTTTACATCAATATTTCTTCAATTCTTCCATCTGTTGATTTTAATAAATTTAAAGAGCTAAAACCTTTGTTGTTGTGAATATATTTATCTGATTACAAAAAAATCTGTTCACATATTAGGCAACGCCTGAAAACAATTTTTCATTTTTTATACTTTTTCATTACAGACAATATTCACTCAATGATTATCAAACGCAAACCGAAACCGTCCGTTACACGTTTGTTTTTAACTCTTGTGTGGCTGTGATGTCAGATTAGTCGACATAGGATACAAGATTTAATATATCTCTCTTATTTTTTTGAATAATGAATTCGTATTTTCTGTAATCTTAAAATTGACATTTTTACACCCGATTTGCAAAGTATAATTTGTATAACTATGCTAAATGTTAATACGAAAAATATGTATCCATGCTCCGCGAAGAATGAGTCCGCTAATTCAGCAACACATCTATTCAGATGCCTTATACAAGAGAGAGCACGAAGATAAAAATCATAACAAGGAAGACAGAGACGCTATTCTGTGGCGGGTGTTGTTTAAAACAGATTCAGTCTTCAGCCGGTTGATGACAGTTATGGGGGACGCACGCGCGTAATATGAGCGGCGTATTTGTGATTTTTAATTTATTTTGCAATAACAGGCATAAATTATATGTTTTTTTGCATACATTATAAACAAAGATTTATTAAAAAGTATGTCTTTATGTTTTTTTTCTTCAAATGTTTATACTTTAGAATATTCCATCTTTTACTAGTGGTAACACGATTTTACAACACCGCGCGCAAAGGGATTATTTACCACAGTCTTTTAAGAGTTAAACTTAAAACCAAATATAAAGTTCAAAATGCTTTTGTTCTATTCAATAGAAAATATATTTATGCAAAAGCGAACTATTGATCTAAGATTTATTTAAAATACACGGAAAAAGTTTGGATTGCACCCCCTAATTAGTTATTAGGATAAGAAAATTACATAAGTGCTTTAGAAACCTAGCATTGGGTGGTAAATGTGGATACTTTCCACACTGCGTTCACCACTATGCCTATGTTCAAGTGTATGTTATAACGGAAAAGACAATTATACGGTGATATAAAACAATAACAACAATAACAATATTTAGTTCCGATGTTGTAAATGTACCCTCAGGCGTTCCACAAGGATCGCATTTGGGGCCATTACTATTTATAATTTTTATCAATGACATTGGTAAGTGCTTTAAATTTGCAAATTTTTTACTTTTTGCTGATGACATGAAAATATATTTAAAAATAAAATCTAATTTAGACTGTGTCAAACTCCAAGAAGATCTCGATAGATTAAATTTATATTGTAAACAAAACTTACTAAAATTGAATATTAAAAAATGCTCTGTGCTCACATTTTCAAGGAACAACTTTAAAATCATCCATAATTATTGCCTTGACTATCAAGTACTTACTAAAGTTAATGAGATGCGGGATCTCGGGGTTCTACTTGACAATAAGTTAACGTTTGAGGCACATGTCAACTCAATTGTGAAAAAATCATACCAAATGTTAGGTTTCCTCTTCCGTATAGGGAGAGAATTCAATCATGCGCGCACTCTTAGAACTCTTTACTTCACATTTGTTCGAAGTCAATTAGAATTCGCATCTCCCGCTTGGAGCCCTCAATACAAAAAATACATTAACCGAATTGAATATATACAATCAAAGTTTTTATCGTATTGCAATTTTAGACGGTTGACTCAGAATACAGGTCCAGATGAGTCTATAAACTTACCTAAACTCCAAACTCTCCAAACTCGAAGGAACATGGCAGATGCCATTTTTATGCATAAAACTTTGAATAACATGATAGATTGCCCTAAGATACTGTCACTTATTAATTTTAGAGTCCCAGTAACGCAGACCAGAAACCAATCTCTTTTTAAAATTTCTAAATGTAAAACTAAATCTTTTCAAAATTCATCTGTAAATAGAACCTGCCATATGTGTAATCAAAAATTAAATTGTATTGATATTAATAATATATCTTTAACTTCCTTTAAAAGTGAAATTTCCAAAAATAATTCAAGTTGTTATGTTGCGCTTTGAATCCGCAGCCTATATTATGCAGGTGATATGCAGTTCTGTATGTAGGCACATAATAAATGAACACTGTATGGTCAACTATAGTTGTATTATTTATTGTAATGTGCAACTGTGTGACCAATATTCATTTACATTTCTAGTAATATTATAAGTTTTGTATGATTAGTTATTTTATGTTATGTATAATTTTTATGTGACAACATTTACAATAACAATATTATGTGGAAGCCTCTAATTGGACTTTATGATATGTATTTATGGTGTAACTGATTCTTATAAATGTACAAATGTCTGTTGGCTTTCCAATGAAATAAAATAAAATAAATAAAATAAATAACATAAAAAGCAAATACTAAAGAAATATGGTTCGATTCCAGATAAGGACATAAAAAAATTAATTT
The DNA here is from genome assembly GCF_059751315.1 of Micrasema longulum. Classification (NCBI taxonomy): domain Eukaryota; kingdom Metazoa; phylum Arthropoda; class Insecta; order Trichoptera; family Brachycentridae; genus Micrasema; species Micrasema longulum. The sequence goes on along the minus strand of NW_028278059.1, from coordinate 539,839 downwards.
GATTCTGTAATTCACCGGTATAATTGGGCCTCCTGGCCTATTGTGGTGCAAAAAAAACTGAATATAAAAGGCATTTTTTGAAACAGACATATAAAAGTAAGGACAAGCTTCAAATATCCAAGTTGTTTTTTTAATAAAAATAATAACAAAACACTTCTTGTTAGTCTGTATCAACATGATCTCGAAAATAAAAAAGATTATATAAAAACACTAGTTAAAATTACAAGCGAAGTTTTTTAAGAAACCTTTTGTCTCGCTGTTTACGTGAACTTGAAAAAATAAAGATTGAAGGTTTGATTCTTAGCGTGAAACACAGATAAGATGGGAGAACGTGCCGAGGAAAGGAAGATTTTTTCAAGATAATTCAAACGTTTTTTCAGGACTGTTTTTAGTCTCTCTTCTTTCACTACTTACTCGAAGCTTTTTTATGAAAGCTCTTCCAAAGTATATGTTGCCATAGAATTTCGGCTCCCCGAAACACTTTGATGAACAAACTTTCTTCGCGACGTTATATAGAGAAGTTTTTTTTTTATCGTCTTGACTTTGTTCACTTGTACATTTCAGTTTTTTTTTATTTAAGTAGATATTTTCTCTTTGAAATAACGTTTTCAACATTCAGAGGAAAATACCTGGTTATTTTTTGCACTATATTATAATTTGCGTTAGTATGATAAACTTATGAATATACATACAACTGGAAAAAAATGTGGATCTATGAAAGACTGTCGAGTAAAATGAAAAATTGTATTTGTTTTTAAATAATTTTTTGATACCGGCGAAAACGCTTCATTCCATTGGCCACGTCCCTAATACGTCAAGGTTTGTGACCGTTTAAAAAGACTGTCGTGCATTTTATGAATCTTGACGTCACAATTTTCAAGGCCAATCTGGTCGTGTTTTCGTGGCGGCGTGTTTTAAACTAATTTTAATTTGAAAATTATGAATGAAAACATTTTTCCACAATATCCATATTAATCAAATATATGTTCTTAATCAAATTCAAATATTTTTATATCCTTATTTATAGTATGTGATATTTGTTTATCGCATTGATTGGATAAAATATTGTTTTTTTTATCATTCAAAATTCTTAGGAATCATTATTTAAATTTATGTTCTTACCTCGAAGATTTTTTGGAATTCTAATTAACAAATTGCCCACGTGCGTAATGAGTATCCATTACAGCACTGGATGGGTATAAAAAGTCCCTATAAAAATATATTCTCGTAATGAAATCCGTTTTGCGTTAAGTAGTGAGTTTTCTCTCCGCCATTTCAGTCTCCTTTCTCTGCAAATTACATTCCTCGAGCGACTTTTTGACGCTTTAATGGCGTGAAATAAAAACTAATTCCAAAAATCCTAAATGCAAAATTGTTTTCCTGCGTCAACGGCTACCCAAAATACATATTTACAACCTGAAAATAGATTTTGCCGTTCATTGAAGAAAAATACATAACCAAAATATCTAAAACAAAAGTTAACATATTACAACAGCCATGGAGATTATTTTAGAAAATGGAATATATGCAGAAGTCTAAGAATCTATCAAATTTATAACCTGTCATTGACTGGTTTAAGTGGATACTTTACACACTGTTTAACATTCACCATTCTAGGTATTTCAACAGAGAGGGAAAACGTTTTTGAGAAGGGAATATGGAAGTCTAGGCATTTACAGGGCTTGTGACCTGTCATTGGCTGGTTCAAGAGGCCACTTTACACACTGTGTAACATTCACCATTTTGCCCATATTCGAACATCTAAATTCCTTCAATTATTTCATCTGTTGATGTTTGTAAAGTTAAAGAGCTAGAAAAGCTGCTAAAAGTCAACAGATGGAAGAGTTGAGGAAATGTGGATGTTCAAACATGGGCAGAATGATAAATGTTACACAGTGTGTAAAGTAGCCACTTAAACCAGCCATTGACAGACAGGTCATAAGCCCTAATCTTAAATGTTGTTCATCTATGTTGTAATATGTCAATATAAACAGCTCCCGGGGGAGTTGAATCCAGTCCTTGTCTACAAAAATTTAGACAAACTCAAAATACTGTTGATAAATCCACCCGGTTCATGAAGAAGTATAGAAATTGAAAAACTAACATTTTCAGGCGTTGCCTAGTATGTAGGTTGAATAATTCAATTAGATGAATTTCACCCGCATAAATTAAGGTTTCAGCTCTTTAACTTCACAAACATCAACAGATGAAAGAATTGAAGGAATATACATGTTCAAATATAGGCAGAATGGTGAATGTTATACAGTGTGTAAACTGGCCACTTTAACCAGCCATTGACAGGTCATAAGCCCTGTAGATGCCTAGACTTCTATATTACCTTCTCTTAAATGTTCTTCATCTCTGTTGTAATATGTTAATATAAACAGCTCCCCAGGAAGGAAATCCAGCCAGTCTGCAAGCATTTGGACATATTTAAACATTATTCACCATTCTGCCTGTATATATAAATACATATATTTAAAAAAATAAATATTGGCGTTCTTCTAATTTACAGAAATATTTCAATTTTGGTGGCTATTTTCAAAGAATTATAGAATAACTCTCTATTAGAAAATGGAAATTAAGTAGACGTAGAGTGAGGTTTGAACCGCGGACTTCTGGCCTATGAGTCAGTAACACTAGCTATGGGACCATAATCCGATTCATTTAAACATCTTTATTCCTTCAATTCTTCCATCAGTTGATGTTTGTAAAGTTAAAGGGCTGAAACCATTATTTTCTTCAATTTTCTTCATCTCTGTTGTAATATGTTATTATGAACAACATCATAGGTAGTTAAATCCAGTTCTTGCAGAAAAAATTTTGGACTGTTTCAAAAAATTGTTAATAAAATTAAAGTATTCGAAAAGGAAACGTACAACATTTGAAATTCAAATGCGTTTATATACACACTTTTGCGCTTAGATAATAAAAAAAACAAAAAAATTAAAGGCCAAACATACAAACTAATTAGGTTTTTTAGTACTTACGAATTGCTACGTCCCACCTCTAATTTTACTTGATACTTATATAACAATTACAAAAAAAACTAAATCTTCTTCATTATAAATGCCGAGCAAAATCAAATGTAAGAAATTAATAATTGTTTTAATACAGATATTTTTTTCTTTTTACTTCATTTTCAATTTTTTGCTAATTTTGTCTAAAATATATGTCTGTTCTTTGTATATAAATATATGTAAAAGCCTACAAGGCGTTTAAATACATAAATAAAAAAAAATAAAAAAATGACATATTTGTGCCAAGAATACAGGTTACTTAAACATAAAGTATAAAATATAATAAAAAAAGAATATTATGTAATGTCATACATTAAAATATAAATAATATCTGTACTAATTATATAAAGTACTACGTTTATTAATCTACAGATATTTCTCAAATTAATCTCTCGCTACACTTTTTATAGGTGCGGTTATTTTCATTTAGAATTTTGTTTTACATTTAGAGCCCTTTATGCCCTATGGCATTAAATCATTAAATATTTGTTTTGGATAAATGCTTATTTAAAATAATATTTCAAAGATCTTTGAAGTTCGAATTTCAAGACATCTGTTAGAAAAAACACGAACATTCGTAAAATTGCGTACGTTATTTTATTATCAGGTTAGAACATCGCAGCAAGGAAACATACCAAAAATATTTTTCAGTCCTGACATCTATGAAATTTCACTATCAACACAATAGGGGTGAACTGTGGAATGTAGACCCCAAGGACCTTTGCCTAGCAATTCGTGGGTACGTGACTTTAAAATATACCTGCACAATGTTTACTCTTTTTTTCGATAGATAGCGTGTGTAATTATATGAAATGTTATTAAGGACGCTTATATTATTCAGTTATAAATATTTATACATATATATATATATATATATATATGTGTTTTTAGTCTAAAATATTTTCGTTTATGCTAAGCTTCTTTTCAGAGGCCTGTGGTTCGATTTCCGGTCCAACAAAATGTAATGATCATTTCAATAGAAACAAAGTTATTTACTGCTATTTAAAAATGACCAGCAATTTCAATTATTTTGTATATCATTAAAATCAAAGCTTCAATAAACATTTATTATTCACAAATTTTTCTCTTTTCGGTTGATTTACCTACAACTTTGCTTTCTTTATTTATTCAACTACCTACGTAATATGTATTTAGTCCACCTCAATTTTTTGTACTTTATTTCTGATGAACTTGCTAATAAATAAAATCGGGTTGTGGTCCCGTGATTAGTGTCTCGAACTCATAGATCAAATATCCATAGTTCGAATCCCGCTCTATCCCAAATTGATTCCAATTTTTTAATAGAGTTATTTACAAATCGTTGAAAATGGTTCTCAAAACTAAATATTTGGTTAAATTATAAGAACACAAATATTTCTTAAAAAAAAAAAAGCTTTATATAAATCCAATTAATAAGTGATTTGAAACATTGTTTATTTTGATCGAGCCTTTTTTATCGTTAAAAACCTTTTATGAAATTTCCGTGGAAGGACCATAAAAATGAATATTTTTATTTCATAAACTAAAAAATATTTTTTAAATATGAAAATTTTAGTCAAAACTTTATTTTTTTACTCTTTAAAAATATTATATTATGAAACAAGAGATAATGATTAAGGGATTGATTGGCAGAAAGCGTCTTTGCCAGGGGAATATGGAAATAATATGCCACTATATCGACTGCACCCTACCTCTAATACAGATCTGAAGTGGATTGTTGAAAACCAAGCGGAGTAGAAGAAAATGTGTACTGCACCAATCCTCAGGATTTAAGCTAAAAAAAGGGTGGTAATAATCTGTAAATAAATATTTAAAAAATAATTATTATCCTTTCTGAATGCGTAACATTTCATTTTGTATTTTTCATTGTGATATTGAACAATACACCTGGCAATGGTTATCAGTTGTTTGTAAAAATGTATATATTTGGAATAAAAATACAACCCATATTTTAAAAATGGCTAAGGGCAATTTCAATTTCTTTTCCAGCAAGAAAACGTGAAAAATAAAAAATCCAAATGAAAACGTTACACGGTATAAAATCATACCACACATTTCCAGCAACGAAATTTTCTGAAAATATTCCTGAAATATTCCGTACTTTTAGAAATTGGATCGTAATCTGATAACATCCCCAATAACGGTTCTTGCGTTCGTTCTGATTGGCAAATCTCTCCAAGAAAACTTAATTATTATTATTTTAAGCCATTCGTTTGAAAAATAAATACCAGGTGATTATTTTATTTTTCGATTTCTTCAACAAAACATTACTATACCAGATGGTGCATAGGGGACTCAAAATACATATTATATTTATAAAGTCAAAAGACGCTTATTTTGATCATCCGTTACATAAAATATAGGTGGTCTTTCGAAGTCTGGCAAATTGTAAGGAAGGCTTAAATCAGATATTGCCATCCTTTTGACCGTATTGGAAATACACGAATAATAGCAAACAGTGTAGTTACGTATTTCATGAAATCACCTTAAAATAAGTATTTCTCGTTGACCCTGCCAGGAATCAAACACGGGACCTCAAGCATGGTAAATAAATGCGTGATCCTCTACGCGCAAATTTTTCTCGATTCAATTTCTCATTTAAGGGTTTTTACTTGAGATTGGCCATTGAGTCGAAAACGCTTGTCTAGGATTCTGTTTTTTTTAAACACAGAAATGTATCTTAATTCGTCCTGACACAAAACTCTGACAATATTTGATTATTTAAACAATAAGTGTATTAAATAAATGCAATACCAGTGTGTTATTTATCGTTTTTTTTAAACTAAGTATGTAAGTCTCTTTATTATTTACTTTTACAAATATAGTAACTGGTAAATAAACCTTTGGTATAATTTTTATATGAAACAATGACTTTTTATTTTCTTATTTTATTAACACTTTTAAATATTTAATTAAATTATTACAGTTATTTAATTGTTTTTTTTTTAATAAAAAAATAAAATATTTGAGTTTTTATGATTTACCCAAATATTTAAGAATTGAGTTGGGGTAGAGTGGGATTGGAACCACGGACCTATGGTCCGTGAGTCGAAGACACTAGCCACAGGACCACAACCCAATTTTAAACTTCCACTGAATGTGTTATATAATTTTAACATATATTTTTATTCTTCTTCTTCTTTACGTGTCATGTCGGGTCCCCCCGACGTTGGCGATCACTTGGGAGAAAGCTTCCCTATCCTGAGCAGTGCGAAACAGCTCCTCCACAGTTCTAATCCCGGTCCATGCTCGGATGTTTCGAAGCCAGGAAAATTGTTTTCTTCCGACCCCTGTACGTCCCTCGATCTTCCCCTTCATAACAAGCTGAAGTATGGCATATTTATCACCTCTCAACACATGGCCAAAATATGAAATCTTACGGAGCTTAACAGTGGTGAATAGTTCTATATTAGTATTGGCTCTACGTAATACTTCATTGTTGGTTATCATATCGGTCCAAGATATTCTTAACGTTTTACGGGGGATCCAAATTTCAAATACTTAAAGGTGGTTTTTAATATTAACGAGTCCACGCCTCTACACCGTACAGTAAGACATACCATGACATTTGACCATTCGTTGTTCAGCTTAAGGTTTATATTATCAACAATATTTTGAGTTTGTCAAAATTTTTGTAGACAAGGACTGGATTCAACTCTCTGGGAAGCTGCGGTTTATATTATCGTCACAAATAAGATTTTTTATTTTGTTAAATCCTGTTCGGGCTGCTTCTATTCTGCATTTTATCTCAATGTCGGGGTCTAGATTTTCTGTGATGATACTGCCTAAGTACCTTAACTGTTTGACTATCTCAATATTGAAATCTTTAAGTTAGAGATTTTATTTGAACGACTCTCTCGGCTAAAAAGACCAGAGGTTTAGCTTTGTTAACCTTAATATTTAAACCAAAACGTTCACCGACGGAGTTAATCTTATCAAGCAGTTCTTGAAGGTATTGTATATTGTCAGCAATTAGAACGGTGTGTTATGCATATTTAACAATTTTATTCTAAATTGTGGGTTAAAATAAATGTTTGTTTTCCAAAAATAATTAAACCAAATATATTCGTAGTATGAGTTTTCTAAAATGAAATGTTATCGTATATGTTAGAAAAATACACAAAAAGTACATTATGAGTATAAGGTTCGTCCAAATGTTTCTTAAAAAGAACTGTATTCTACTCAATTCGGGTTTTTCAAAATAAACATATAGACGTGTATATGTTCACACATAGATCACAAAAGATACAATATTTTTTGGGAAGAAAATATAAAAGTCAACGCATTTATTAGGTTCATAAACTGTCGTTGGCTGGTTTACAGGAGGCCACATTAAACTGTGTGTAACATTAATTTATTCTGCTTACGATTAAACTTTCGTAAAAATTTTAAGTAATTGTGAAGTTAAGGAGCTGAAACTTTTTTTTAAGCGGGTAAAAGCAGAATACGCACACATTTTTGTCTTCTAAGCATGATCAATTATATGTTGCCGACGAAGATACTTAACTTCCCATTGTAATCGGGGCCCTGGTATTCGAAGCTCTCGACTTGACTTGGTTTGATGAATCCAAGAGATTTTGGGCATTAAGGCATGAAATGTTACACATAACGTATAAGGAAGTTCAGTGGTTTTAAAAATATTAATATATTGTTAATAGAAAAAAATTGTTAATGGACTATAAAACCAACACAAAAAATATATAATTATTTTTTTGTGTAAAGTAATATAATTGCTTTGGGTTTGTAATTAAGGAGTTCTCATGACGTTTAAAAGGAGAATGCCGCCGCCGTACCTGTCAAAACATACTTTTATTTGAAAACATGGCTACTCTTGAACCGGATATCTAGTACATGATTTAAAGACGATATAATTGACTGGTTTTTGTTCACAATAAACTGTAACGTTTGAAAGTAGTTCATTTTTATTCATTGTGAAATTCGTTTTAGAGATACTTCGTCGATTCTTCGACGATTAAATACACTCAATTGACCGCGTGGAAAAACACATTTATCATTTCCAATTTCCAGTAGCATTGAATTTTCTCGTTGTAACATAGATGAGTTGATTCATTAGATTTCAAACGCATAATTCAAGGCACATTTGAAATAATAAAAAATCATAAAACATAACAGACGTAAATAATAAAATATTGCTGAGTGGTGAAACCGTTTCTGCCTAAAGAATACTTATTTAAAGCATTTCGACTTATCAAAAGTCGCGCTACCAGGTCACGTGTATTCAATATAATATTTCAGAAACGTGTTTATCTGGAGTGGAATTATCAACATAATTGACTGTACCAAGAAAATATGCAAAAATATATGCCGACAATATTGGCTGAACCTAATCATGATATGTTATTTTAATTTATGTGAAAAGCCAAAAGTCGCTAACGATTTCAAGATGATGACAACCAAAATCAGTGCCGGGCGAAGAGTGACGAGTTGCTTTGCTGCGTTGGCAGGCCTGGCTCCTGGTGTTGAAAGTGTCAAATGTTGCCAGTGCCCGTAGCTGTATAAAACCACATTTAAAAGAAAAATCACAAGTATATTTTGGCAGCGGAAATCAGACCTACCTATTTACTTATCAAGTATGATAGGTAAATGCGTCAACCAATCTAGACAGATACAACCACTCAAAATCATTTTTCAAAATTTTTACGTCAGAGTTGCTGTCAAGTCTTGAACAATCAATTAAAATTTGCTTTATTTACGGATTTAACTGTTTTTTTTTCTTTCGAACCCAGAAAACATATGATTGTTTGAGAAAAACTAAATAAACAGTAGTTTAAAAACTAATATGTATAAACAAAGCTATGTTATCTCATTTATTGTGTTTTTACGAGCTTTGAGCATCAGAAATCACCCCTTGTATGATATGGTTTCACGGTACTCAGCAGTGTGTTAGACAGGACAACATAAAGCATGTTTAGTGTTGATATTTACCTCCCTGTTGCCATAACCCTCATCAACATTGTCAGCGCCATTTTATATCCACCGTCCGCCATTTGCAAGCCAGAGGCTACTTCGTAACGCTCGTGTTTTACGTACTGTTTATTATACTCGGACATAAGATAAATACGAGAAGATAAACTTGAAATTGATCTTCCTCATATTTGAATCACAGGGAATGAAAACTCATCATTTTTTTTTTATTATTATTTTTTTTTAAATTTAGTTTTTTCTATTTTTTTTTATTATTAATAAAACGAACAAGATATTATATTCCCAGAAATAGTGAAAAAAATTCATTTGGGACGGTACATAAAAAGAAATTTTTTTTGTGATCTATTTTCAGTTAAAAGGAATGGCCCACGCTCAGACGCTGAAGTCTATGTGGGCATTTTTTCCAATTTATGTTAAAGCTTAATTTTAAAATGTATTTTCCAAAGTTTATTTTTGTTATTATATTTTTATGTAAATAATATATGTATGGAAAAATAAACAAACCAAAAAAAAAAAAAAATACAATCCAAAATAGAAAGTAAAATTGAAAACATAAATCACAAATATAATACACTTTCTAAAGAAATTAAATTGATAACTAGGTATCACAATCAAAAAGACTCAAGTTATACTTTTTAAGATGGTGCACTTTGAAATTTATTATACGTTTTTTCGTTTTTTAGTTCATCGGGCATTTTATTGAATTGGGAATGGCCAATTTTTTGAAGAGATTTTTTGCTGAATTTTGCTGCGCGAAATTTAGATACATTAAGATTTTTTGAGTTTCGTGTATTGTGGTTGTGAATATTATGATTTAATGTGTATTTTAAATTTGTGTGAGCAGAAAAGTTTATGATTTTAAAAACAGTGCTGGCAATGTCATGCAGTGCCATTGCCACGTAAGGAAGTATTTTTGTTTGTCAGTAAATATTCTTAAAGTTCAGTGACTGAAATTAAAGCAAAATCCTGGACGAGTACTTTTGACTCGATAGATTCTTTCAGAGAAAAATAAAGTGAAGGTAAATCAGCTTTATTGTGTTGTAGTCGACTTTGTCTTTCATTTTTGATGTGCACGTTTCTACTCATGGACGTGAAATATTGATTTAAATGGATTTTCGAACTGCAATATATCATTGTTCCTGGACGAGCATTTGAAGCGTAGAACTGATCACCTAAATACGCTGTACTCGGTGTAGCAGCTCAGTGCCCAGTGCACGACTGGGTACAGAAAGAGGGATGATGTCGATGATAATGCTTCTGTGATTTATTAACTCGATCTGTATTAGAAAGATTAATAGTGCTATAAGTCATTCTCTTCACCAACTTTTCCATCGTCTCAAATGGATATTGAACGTCTCAATTCCAATGTGAAGTCATCAATAAATTATTGATGTAAGTAATATGATGGAAAACTGTTTGAATAAAGCCTTACTACTACCGTGGAGCAAAATACAGGTGAAATATGTGAATTTATTTTTCGTACCTAGAAATAAAGTACAATAACACCAGAATATTTTTATTTTATTTTATTTTATGTTATTTCATTTTATTTTATTTTATTTTATTTTATTTCATTTTATTTTATTTTATAATTACTTTTAATTATTTTATTTTATTTTATTTTATTTTATTTTATTTTATTTTATTTTATTTTATTTTATTTTATTTTATTTTATTTTATTTTATTTTATTTTATTTTATTTTATTTTATTTTATTTTATTTTATTTTATTTTATTTTATTTTATTTTATTTTATTTTATTTTATTTTATTTTATTTTATTTTATTTTATTTTATTTTATTTTATTTTATTTTATTTTATTTTATTTTATTTTATTTTATTTTATTTTATTTTATTTTATTTTATTTTATTTTATTTTATTTTATTTTATTTTATTTTATTTTATTTTATTTTATTTTATTTTATTTTATTTTATTTTATTCTATTTTATTAACATAAACGGCAAATCTGCCTATTACAAACATTTATAATATTTGGCATAATATATATATATTTTTTTAAACATAAATTTCTTCATACCTAAGATTTATAAAAAAAATAAACCTAAAAATTATACAGCGTATTAAGTAGAAATTCTAAATAATAAAACATTCTACAGTAATACAACAAGAAAATCATAAATACTGTTACATACAGCTGGGTAAAGTGAACAAAAAACAGTATATATTATGAAATGCATGAATAAATAAATATAATTACCATTCACCATCTTTGAAAAAGTTCAAAGGCTTGTTCTATAGGAACAATACCCTACACTAAATATATCAGATACGTGGAAATAACTATCGCCGAGTTCATGAAGTCTGTTGAAAATTATAATGTTATTATTCATCTTCTTTCTTTTTTTATACCTTTATCAATACGCTGTTGTGCAGTTTATGAAATATTAGTTATTTATTGAGTATTTCATTGTTTTAAACATAATGCATATATACATATGCAAACAAAAATATGTGTTTAACCCTCGTGTGGATATGACGTGATATGCGTCTACATATAATAAAAAACATAATCTGTCTTATTTTTAAAAAAAAAAATGGTTAAGTCATACTTTGCTAAAACACGTCAAAATTAGTTTTATTTTAAATACGTAAAATATGCTTTAATTGCATTATGGTAATTGGACGTGCTACAGTTATTTTAAATTCTAAATCTAATTGTCAAAAATACACAAACGTAATGCGTAACCCACATCAGTTTTCTAATAGAGATAAATTCTTGCTAATTTTAATACCATTTACTTTGCGAACCAACATTTAATCAAATGTTATTGAATATTCGTATATGATTACTAACCGACTTTTCTGCGAATATTTTCTTGAAAATGGTTAACAAAGAAAAGTTGGTAAGCGGTTATATACCAATATTTAATTACATTTAATAAATTCTTACGTTTACTTATTTTTTACCATTAGATTTAGAATGTTTAATTACCATAGCACATTATTTTTTTCTTATTTCCATATTGACTTGTGGTGTAGTGATCAGCGCATTAGCTTACCATGCAGAGGTCTCGGCTTCGATTTCCGACATAGTTGCTATGAAATATTAATTTAAAAATATATTTTAACACCAAAATGTATAGTCCCGGGACTGACATCTGGAGCCTAAGACTGATGATCTTCATAAAAAAACCTGGCAGGTAAGTGGCTGGTTAAGGTGGCCACTTAACGCACAGTGTAACATTTATCATTCTGCCTATGTTTATACATCCAGATTTCTTCAAATCTTCCAACTGTTAACTTTTGTGAAGGAAATTAGATGAAACCTTTATTGATGTGGGTGAGATTCATCAGGATGAATTATTTTACCGGCTAGGTGACGCCTGAAAATATTTTTTTTTTAACGGGTAACCCGCTAAGCCTCTATTGAGAGGCTTATCCGCAGGTGGGAAAGAGGAAATAAGTAAGGAATTTATGAAAATACAACACAGTACCCTATCTAATTGAGAAGATAATATTTATCGAATTTATTCGTCTTGCAACTGGAATCGAACCCGCGATGCCAGTTTCACAGTTAGCCATTTACTCAGCTATACCACGGCGCCTGTCATTCAATTTGTTATTATGTTATAAAAGAGAAGCTTTAATAACAATTTCCTTTCCACGTATCTACCCCATAAATAGTAGGTAGTAATCTATCCAGCGCCATAAAAATGACAAATCCACCCCGTGAAAATATAACTCCGAAAGTCATATATTTATTTTCACATAAAAATAAAAATTCTCATCATATTGCGATGATGCAGCAATATTTTAAGTATTTTTTATTACACGGATCATCAATTTACTCAACTTGTCGTTTTCGTGTGAATCTTTTTTATTATTTACTTGCTGAACCCGGTCACGCTTCGCCGTGGCTTTGTCTGATATTAAGTATTGAGGAGTAATTAAAAATATTCTAGAACCTATGCATTTATCGAGAAAACACATGGCTTAATTCAATATCTTTATTTGTATTGCTATGACTATGTTGTAGGACATAAGGAAAGAATATTCTAACTTTGGCTGAAATCGATAAAATGGCAGCACTGTGTAAAACTGTTATTCATTACTTGTTAACTATGACAAATAATGAGTTAATTTAAAACATAAGGAATGTTCCGTTTTCGTTTGAATTTCCAAATGAAAAGTATATAAAAATATTTTTTTTTTCAAAAATTCAATGTATTGAAAAAAAAATGTGTCAATCCATCGATTACCTTCCGAAATTTACGGCCACAAACAAATTTGTATAATGTATAATGATTAGTGCATTTGTTAAGTTCTAGGGTTGTTTTTTGTTCTTAAATAGGCCATTCAACAATACATTTACACCTACGTTTTCATTATACTCACATAAAAAGGTCAACATTTCAAAATACCGGAAAACTTTTTCCGTTTATATTTTCTTTGAATTACCACTGAAAAAATAATGATCAATAAATTGAATGAAGCTCCGAGGGCTTTTAAATTTAATGGACTTTTTTCATTTTAAAACTACAAAAGTTTAAGTTAATACATTTTCTTTTACAAAAAGCTTTGTTTTTAAAGAACCATTGAAAGCAAAAATCACATCGTCTCGCTGTTTTGATATAAAAACTAAAGAAAACAGATGAAAATTTATTGTCTTTAGTGAAACGATGCTACCCATCTTTATACTACAGCTGAGATCTCATTTGTGGGGGACAGCTCTTCTGGTTATCCCAAATGCGGGAAATTATTGAAAATTTTAGATATAGATAAATATAAGTTATATATACCTCCACATTTGTCAAAAAGGTAATAATTGGGCCAAACTCGGTTCAACAAGCAAGATTCTTTGGTCCTTAGAAGGTGTATGTGGGATCACTAGCGCTGACGATCTCGTCAATTAAGTTTAAAAATATTCATGATTAGTTAAATTGCAATCTACGGGACATCAAATGAAAGACAAATTATTAATTATCAGAATTTTTTGATACACGAGTGTATTAGCACAAGCCGTGAGGCTTCCATCAGTGAGTGAAATTAAGAACACAAGTAGTGACATAGATTTGTGATTATTTATCTACAAACCATCATTTGATTGTAACCTACAATTAACATTTACCCGGATCAGTCAGTATTGTTTAATTAAAGTAAATATTATTAATACAATCTTAATATTAGTTACCGGAAACTAAATCATCAATTTAAAATGACCTATGCAATAATTAAAATACTTAACTTCAATATCAATACATAGATGGCGCTCCAACACGCTTGTGAATGGTTTCTCATTTTTTAATAACATTTATACAAAAATCAAAAAAAATGTTACCTGTGTCGATATTCGCTAATAAGCGGAATGGGGAATGTTGTAAATACGTAAAGTGGCCACTTAACCCAGCCAATGACAGGTCATAAGCCCTGTAAACGCTCGAATATCCATAATCCTGAATTTGAAAAAAATCTACCTCATCTCTGTAGGGATATTAATAAAAAATATGCAATAATTATAAACCAATATGAAATCATACTGTTTGAGATTCCACAATTCTAAGCGTTATAATATAAGCGCCAATAGGACACAAGTAAGTAGACTTCTTTACTATACTCACGTGGAAAATTGAAGGAGAAATAGGCGTGAAGTTACTTCGGACTTGTTGTAGTATGTTTTAGGTTGGGAGAAAGGGAGTAGTGATGCTCGCTGCGGGTGATATTCGACGAGGAATAATTAAGGTACAACGAAATGTTAAATTAGCTATATAACTATATAAAAAAGACTTTCGAGAGAGTATGGCCAGCGGTATACTGATACGAAGATTACCTAAGCATCTCTCTTACTCGTAGGTTAATACGCAAGAAGACTATACACTTAAATATATAAACCCTTAGATTGTCGAAAATGTAAATGTCCGGTTAGCGCTTGATTCATGGAAGGATCGAGAATCTAGTGTCTTGTAATGGATGTTCGCGAAGTATCTGAATCAAACGGTTGTGAGACGCCTACATAACCTAAGCTGGAAGTTATGACATTTTGGATATATTGCAAACTTTGACACTGCGACTGGTTTAATAAAAGTAAAAATTATTAATATAAACTGTGTAAGGGAAATGGGTCGACGTGGAGTGAATATCTTTTCAAGCTGATAGAAGGTTTAAAAGTACACTGTGTAGCGATGATTAAATTTGACTCTTGTCTGAGAAAATACCGTTATTACACACATAACTAATTTAAAGAACATAGTCTCGTTTTTACTGCATTTAATGTACTATGAATTGGTTACTGACTCAATGGTTTAAACATTGTCTTACACTTCACGGTTACATAGTTTGAAATTTTCAGAAAGTTCTAGAATTTTTAAACTCGCCTTAATGGACTTTTTTAGCGCAGTTATCAATACAGAACCAAATTGAGCGCGGCCACTTTTTCAAAGGAGTCTCTGGTTATTTTACTAGTTTAATCGAAGAATTGAATCTAGAGGTAATCCAGCGGACAATTATTTCACCATAACGATTGCTCGAACTACGCGATATGGGCCAGTTACTATCGGACGACACGTAGTCGCAAAAAGGACGTATGACGGCTCAGTGGTAGATCTAGAATTGCCGCAAGAGCGAACTGAGTTCGTAATCAAGAAAAAGATCTACGGGGGAGAAGGAGAGAGGGAGCAGAGGTAGAAATTTACCCAAGAGGTTAGCGTCACGGGAGAATATTCGAGATGCTTTTTCCAAATTATTCTTGGGCTAAATCATTATTCATATTAAAAGTAATGTAACATTACATTGGTTGATTGATTTTTTACAAATGGAATAAATGGTGATGATTTTCTAAATATAAAAAAAGGCATTTCTATTGAGAATACAAAAACATGATGGTTCATTGACCTATTTATGATAAAAAAAAAGTTCATTCAAATCATAAATAACCCCTGCTTTATGTGTGAGAAGCAATAGGTTTTCACTTAAATTATTCTTGTCTGCCTGCTAACAAAACGAAATTTTTATGTTTAACTGGTTCAACGACGGGCACTAACACATTAACACAGGGTAATTAAAGATTTGAACACACTGTACATAGTTATTATTATTTAATTAAATAATGCCGATAGTATTGAATGTTTTTTTTCTACTCACAAGTATTTAAATAACTTTATTTAATATTAATTTTATTATTCTTTTCCTACTATTTTTTTTCATTTTACCAACGTGACGTTCATTTAAAACAAATATTACTAAAAAAATACTGATAGTCCAACATTGACAGAATTGTGTATGAGTCAGTGTCTAAATTGAAAACTCATCAAAAACAAATCTTAAAGTTCTATTAACGCCCAGACCTCCATGTTCATATCTTCAAAAAGTTTATTCGCGTACGTTGAGATGTCGATTTGTACAGTAATAAGTTACTCAAAATATTTATAATTTTTATACTTGAAATTAAGTGACAATGGTTACCTTTTTCGTGACTAAATATTTTTTTGAAAATTAAAATGTACTCTGCAATTCGTGTTTCTAAATTACTAGCTTGAATTTATTTAAAATAGGCGAGTGTTTTCGTTTTGCTGGGTTCTATAAAAATAAGTAATTGCCAGATGGTTCTACAATTCAGCACAAAAAAACGCAAATCTCTCCCCGTTTTATGATATTTGCGGTGAATTTGACGCTGGATCTACTCTCGGTAGACTACTGCAGCAAATAGAGGTTTATTCTACCGTCTACTAACGTCTTTTCACTAGAAGCCTGCACTAAAACATGTAAGCTTCAACATTACCGCAAACGGAGTTATAGAGAGTTACAGTGCGACCCGAAACGCTTGGAACAAAAAAAAACATTAACAATAATATTAAACCAAAAACATAGGACAACAATGATTGTTTCCTTTTATTAGACCATTTTCAAACCAATGTGTAAATTAAGTAGACTGAAGGTCCCTAGACACAGCGAGTCTGTATAAATTCTCTTAAAAAAATGTATTTAAACAACCGCTACATTTTACACAAATCTATACAAATGAATGTGTAGGATTTAGGTTTTTGAGGGTTGGTTGGAGCTCCTACCCCAGTAAGAGGTTGACAGAAAAGATACGAGGTTGATGTTTAATGTCTATTTATTACATGTCGAATAAAATACAGCACTTTGTTGTATAGCACGAGCGTAGCGGCGAAGACGGGTTGAAGAGACTGCAATTGAACTACATGCTAGAACTGAGTGACGAGGTCGATCTGGACGGAAGTAAAGTAAAGACGGAAGTTGTTGGGCTGACTGACTGAACGGGCTGACTAACATCCTAAAGTCTCTTTAAATATAACGTTTCTTTGTAGTTCATTTCTTCATGGTAGGGACGATGTGAAAGTACCGCAGAACAATGCCTTCCAAGTTCATGTGCAATACTCATAGAGTTGCATTATACGTATGTATTGGATTCGATAGAAAATTATGACATTGCATTGTCGGTCACTAGTCTACTTCAAGTGAACTAATTTGACACGCGTGTGTCATCGATTATGGACTATGGACCCTACAAATGTATAAAAGTTTGTCCTCTCGAGTCTATACTCAATAACTACCAAGCCAATTTACATGCGGTTTTTTGCAAAATAATCTAATTTACATGAATGAGGTTTGTTTATAATAATGTCTTCAATGTGTTCATTGGGAAAAAAGTGAGGAGCGAATATGTGTTTTTCATCGAACTTCTAGAGTTGCATTCGACTATAATGCATATACTGAAAAAATCAGACAATGTTGTTTTTTTGTAGTTAAAATAAATGTATTTTAACGTTTACAAATGCCAATTATTTTAAATGGATACTGAATCGATTAATTTTCTTACGATTTCTTAATTTCTACATATATCTACGTATTTTCAATGGATTTTTAGTAATGCTTAAATAATTTTAACTGATATTTGATACATTTTTGAAAAACGGATCCTTACACAAATATGGACCAATCTTGGTAAGTAGCGCAGAGTTTGACATTTGCAAAAAAATATATATATTTGAAAATAAATTATATCAAATTATTTCATTACTTCATAAACAAGTACCTAGGTACCTAATTATATTCAATATGTAAATATTTAGCATTTTAAATTTTGGAATTCAATCATAAACAAGTACTTAGGTACCTACATATCAATAAAAAGTATGTTTCCTTTTATCCGGACAGCTTTTTTACGTTCTCACGATGCAGTTATTTTTCTTTTATTATTATTTATTTATTGATGGACCTATACAGTTCATTCCAACAATGGTAAAAACAATTTTTTGTACTTAGTACAGGTACAAATTAAATAAAATACAACTAATAAATTAAAGCTAGGACAAAACAAAATTCCTACCTCAAGAGAAGATCTGGTCTATCCGAGTTATTTCCTTTCTTTTGGTTTTGAATTAAATGTCAAGGTCACGACAAAGCCCGGCTGGCGGTTAAAGAATGACTAAATTCGCGTTAGACATGAGATGAGTGTCAACATTTTAGAATGCTCAGGGTAAAACACGGTCTGAATTTTCTTCATTAACACGTATTCTAGTATTTTCTCCATGAGTAATAGCACTAGAGTATTGATTATTTCATGATTTTGATTTAATCACGATGAAACCTCTTAGCCAATCACATGAGGAGATAATACAAAAAACTTACCCTTATTACAAATATATAAATAGTTCAAAAAAGGCAAAAATATAAAACGTATTTCATTATTTATAAAAAAATGTTTGCTGAAACAGCTAATACAGCACTTCACTAACCGCACTCCTTATTCAAAACTATGGAGATACCAACACAAATGGAGACACGTGTTTGTTGTCCTGAAATTTTGGAAATTGTAGTATAAAATGTCTTGTGTCCGTAATTGGTGCTGTGTTAGGTTAATGTTTTTTTAAAAATAATATCACTGTAATTATACCATTGTAGCACTGAGTGCACTAAACAATAAACTTAATTAATATAAAATGAAAATCATCCACGAATACACACAATATTTTAACATATTTGTATGTTATCAGCGAACAAAAGGAGGAAATATTGTAATAATTATCGAGTCAACAAATAAAAAAATTCAAGAAATATGGATGTTCAAACATAGGCAAAATGGTGAATGTTACGTGTGTAAAGTGGCCACTTAAACCAGCCAATAACAGGTTATAAGCCCTCTAAATGCCTAGACTTTCATATTTCCTTCTCTAAAATGTTCTCTATCTCTGTTGTTATTTTATAAAAAAATACCTAAATGTTTTTTAATTCACTGTTATTTAAAAAAAAAAATTCATTATAAATTACACTCTTTTAAATACTGATGAATTTATTGAGGCTTTTTAGGCTGTGCTCGCCATTATAATAAACAATAAAAAATGCATGGTAAAGTTAATTAGATTAAATTATATTGCCATGTGATGCAGTAGGATAACAATCCAGAAAAACAAGGTATAAGTAATAAATAATAAAATTCCAAAGAAAACAATGTAAAAAAGATTATCAGATATAAATTTTCAAATTCACCTAAAACAACACAGATGAAGAACATTTAAGATAAGGTAACATAAAAGTCTACGCATCTACAGGGCTTATGACCTGTCAATGGCTGGTTTAAGTGGCCACTTATCACACTGTGTAACATTCACCATTCTGCCCATATTTGAACATCTATATTCCTTCAATTCTTTCATCTGTTGATGTTCGTGAAGTTAAAGAGCTGAAACCTTTTTTTATGCGTGTGAGATTCATCCAATTTAGTTATTTCTCCTACATACTAGACAACGGCGGAAAATGTTATTTTTTCAATTTCTATACTTCTAATGGACCAGGTGGATAAATTTTTAAGTGTTGATAAATTTTAAAATACAAATTACAAAAAATTTAGATTTATATATAATCAAATATACAAAATAAAAGTATTATTGAAATCAATAGAAAAAAAAATTTGTATTAAAACAAAACAAAAAACATATTAGTAATGATATTCTTCATGTATTTTCAATTTCTTCAAAATACAAACGCAAATGCCTAAATATCTAAGTATAAGTCAAGCGTCAAGCCTTAAATTTTTATTTAAGCATCTAGACTTTTACATATGACTGAATGAGGACCCCCCCCCTATTTCATTTTAACATTCGTTTGAAAATTTTAAAAAGGTAAAACAACTGTCGGATTGTTCGTTTGAAAAAAAATACTTAACTTAAATCAGTGTTCAATTTTAACATTAAGATTCTTAGATGGAGTTCTTAAAAATAGGCGCCAACTCAATTCATAAAATTATTTATTTATATTTTTATCAATGCTGTAGCGTGGGGTGTATTATGCACAGTAAGTCCATAGAAGATTCACTAGTGAATGAAATGCCGAGAAGCCATTGTACATTAAATGGTGTTCATGTTATACCTATCCCTGCATTTATTCGGTCACCACTTTTACACGGAACACTTAGATAAGTCATTGCTAAACTGAACTACCTGTTTCCTAGGAGGGTCGTGTGCTTGTGGTTGGTTGTATAGTTTCCTTTCAGAATTAAGTATTTACGAGAAATGGTGGTCATATCATTATTACAATAGTTAATTTATTTGTCCACCCCGTGTTCTAATGATCAGCGTGTTCGCCTACCATCCAAG
Source organism: Micrasema longulum (assembly GCF_059751315.1). Taxonomy (NCBI): domain Eukaryota; kingdom Metazoa; phylum Arthropoda; class Insecta; order Trichoptera; family Brachycentridae; genus Micrasema; species Micrasema longulum. The sequence continues at coordinate 519,298 of NW_028278059.1, read as the reverse complement.
GGGTCTTGGGTTTGATCCCCGATATGGCTAACGCAACAATATTATTTTACACACAGAACTGTGCTGTTCATTAGTTTATGATTTCTAGTTATCGTGTATATACGGTAGAGTGATTCAAAAAACATTTAAAAAAAAAAAGATTGCAATAGTGCATAAAAGTAATTATTTGTATAGACGTGGAAAAAGCACAAATTGTTTTTTTCCGGTCGCGCAATGCCACGAAGTTAGCAAAAAATTTTGAAAAAGATTATTTTTTTTAAGTACGCCAGATGGTTTAATTTGCGTTCCTACGCCATGAATTAACTACTTAAAGTATGTAAAATCAATATATATGGACTTATTATGCATTTGTTTCATATCTTCCGGTCGCGCAACATAGTACAAAATGAGTAAAATTAGTAGGTTTCTAGGCTTTGGAATTCCCCTAAATGATCATTCGCCCGGACACTTGTACCATTAAAAAAAAAAAACAACCCACTAAGCCTCTATTCTTGAGGCTTGTCAGCAACTGACGGGAATCGAACCCGCGACGCCGATTTCACAGTTGGCAGTCTAACCAACTGCGTTACGGCGCCTTTAGTTTAATTACTAGTATGGTAGAACTTCATTTATACAAACTCCGACTACTTGAACAGCCGATTATCCAAATTGCGTTCAGAATTTCAGAAAAAAAATCAAGACTGAAGCTAATATGCAATTCGCAAAATAACGACTTGGTTGCCCAAAAACAGACGATGACAGTCAAATAGTTTACTTTGACCGAGGTGTTCAGCAAGCCATGACTTTCATTTCTTTCTTTTCACGTACGGTAATGAAAAAGTATAGCCTTTTTATATTATTAATTCGAAGCTTATTCTCAATCGTTTTTATTTTCAGCGATTTAATATAAATATTTTTAATTAAAATTAGAAGCATTGAGTCAAAATGAACTGTCCAGTGTTCTTTTTCTATTTCCCTTGCAGAACTTTATTATTAAATAACAAAATGCGAATTTATCATTTGCTTTTCCACTGATATAAGCCAGCTTTCATATTGTTTCTAGATTCGTGTTCTGCTTCCTGAAGCATGAAACTAATAGGTTGAAAATCATAATTATTGCAGCAAAATTACCGATAGAAATGTTTAAATATTATCGTATCTGTTAATTTCATGAACACAATTGGCTAAACTCACACTGTTGAAAGAGTTGTACTTCATTTTATTTTCCTTGTTGGTTGAACACGTCAAATTTGATTTTGGGAATAAGCGTAAAATTGTATTTTATTATATTTTATTTTGGGTGGAAAACGTAGAACATTCTTCAATGGATGTAAACAAATATGAAAATTTACCCATCTTAAATTCCAATACTATAATTTTTTTGTTTTTATGCAAATCAATTTTTTATGACAGATATTCTATCATTTCTTCTAATAAAATAACAAAATATTTAACTTTTTATAAAAACATATTGGCGAATCATGTAAATAGATTAACCTTTGTGATAATAAATATAAATAGCGGACAATTAAATTAATTTCTCCAAACTGACAATGTGAGCTGACAATGGATTATGCAGCCAACAATCTATAAAAGCTGTACTCGGACCAGAGAAAATCAACATGTAATAACACTGACTAACCAGATGTTGAGACTTCCTTCTTGTCAGCGATCAGCTCGCGCTGTCAGGGAAATCGGTGATCAGGAACACTGCAGGCACACAATGTCGTCTGGAGGCGGCGGATGGTGGTGAACAGCGATGGATGAGGAAATGTTTGCGGCGTTGTGTGAGTTAAGGTTGGAGTTATAAAAACTTTCATTCAAAAAAGCGTACATAACATGATTCGTTGAAAAAGCGAAGAGAAGCGTGCGCCGGCCAAATAGTGCAGCCAATCCAAAAGTGTTCTGTCAGGCGTAGCAACCTCCCAAAAAAACAAAATTAGCCAAAATAGACACAATTTATCGGCTCAACCACATATCATCATCATTTGCCAATCCGTAACAGGTGATGCATAAGACACCAAAGTATCACTTCAAACGCTTCATATTAATATTATTTTTATTGCATGGAAGATGAGGTAATATGTAAGTTTTACACTTTGGGTGCCAGTCCAGAGACAAATAAATATTGTAGTGTTAAACCACACTTAAACACAAATTATCCACTTCGATTCTGCCAGGAACTGAACCTGGGACATAAACATGATTGGCGAACGCGCCATACATGTTTAGTCATTTCTTAGAGTAAAAGTAAATACATCAGTTATTTTAAAAAACATATGGTTTTTTAATGTATAAGTGCTTGGCCATAGTGCAGAGCGTTTTCTGTTTGCGGCGACGACACGGACGCAGGGTGGGCCAAGTACAATTTGACCGCGTGGTTTGCGGGAAAGTCAAACCAGTTTAATCTTGATGCGTGCGATACGACGTGGGCCAGGTGTCAACAGCGTGTTCAAACTGGTTCGAATTGTCAAATTGCGCGCGGCGCCTGCGCCTGCGCCGCAAGCACTCTGCACTATGGGCAAGCACTTACACAAACGCTTTGTTTGAAAAATTTTAGACTTTATTTTTCTACGAACTTAATCAAATTGAATTATTACTAACTGGTATTCTTTTTTAACGTTTCTAAAATATTTTACCAATAAATTATTCAAATATTAAACAAAAATTATATCATCTTGTATTTGAACGTTGGTTCTGATTTTGATTGATCATATTGTTATTTACTTTAAAAAACAGTATGAGCTGCTTATTAAAAAAATAAATTAAACCAATTTAAACTAAATTTGTTGCAACAGAGGAGGAAAATGTTTTAATAAAGGAATATGGAAGTCTAGGCTTATGCCCTGTCATTGACTGGTCTAAGTGGCCACATTACACACTGATAGAAGAATTGAGGAAACATTAATTTTAAAACATAGGTATAATGATGAATGTTACACAGTGTGTAAAATAGTCACTTAAACCAGTCAATGACAGTTCATAAGCTTTGTAAATGCCTAGACTTCCATATTACCTTCTTAAAATGTATTCCCTCTCAGTTGTAATAAATTGTGTTCTAAATAACTCCCTACGGAAAAAATCCAGCCAGTCTGTAAACATTTGGACATACTCAAAACATTGTTGAATTCAAACTATATTATTCTTTCATTAGTGCTTGTTCGATTCTCAGGTATTTGTGCAGTCTAAGAGCTTAAGTGAAATTCATTACCATTCGAAAGCTCAAAGAGATTGCACGGAGGAGAAATAAAAGCTTTATTTGGTTGTGGGACCCATTTATTGGGTTCATTTGAATGAGAATTTTCCATTTGCTTAGACCTTGCAGTAATGAGATGCATTCGACAGACGAGGAGGGAAATCTGCTTGAGAGGACAGGCTTTTTAAATTAGGTTTCCAGAGAATTCTAAAGGAATATTTGAACTCTTGATAATAATTCAATTATATAGATTGATTCGCTTTCAGAAAAGAGAGTAAATCTTTGTATTTAAAACAAGCAAAACCAGAAAAATCTTCAAGAGTAAGGATTTGATACTCACTCACCTACTCACTTAAATACAAAATTTTAATCAGAAATTAAAGTGACGAATTTGACGCAATAAAAAAAAAATCCATTTGAAAATAACTTTTTTAGACTTTTCAATTTTCAACTAAAGGTAAACGTGGGGCGAGCCGACATGGGGGCCTATGAACACATACCTAAGGATTTGAACCCCCTATCCTAAATCTTACCTATTCTAAGCAATTTTGTTACTTCAAATCATATAAATTATACTTGCTGGCAGTACAAAAACTTTAACCAGTAGATATTCGATGTTTTAATATTTATTTTTTGGTGTTTTTTAAGACAACTGAGCTGTGTGGGTGAGTGTTCACAATATTTAGCCATTTTTTAATAACTTTAATTAAACATATTGTATCATGAAAGTTTAGGAATTTGGAAAATTCATTTTGTTTTAAAAAAAACAACATGTGTTTTAATTCACACTGCTAACACTGAAAAGAAGTTTGTTTATTTATTTCATTGTTACTTATTTATTCGTTTTTTTTTTCCATTATAAACAAAGATTAATACAAAGTAATGTGACTTCACTGGGGTTACCCGTGCCGAGGACACTTAACAATATACTTTTTGAAAAATATTTTTACGTGTGAGAATAAACTAAGAAGACAATATACAGAGATACGTAACGAAATGTTCAGAAAGTAATAATTTAATTTATGTACACTTATTTTATGTCAATTATAAAACGTACTATAAAATAACAAAAACAAAACATTAACTATACATTCGTGGAGCAGTTTATTCAATATTGGTTTGGGCGAATGAGACAATCCATTTTACTCCTACCCCAGTTCTACATTTTTTATTTATTTATTTATATTTTTTCTTACAAACTTTAATTAATAATCAAAATAATGTGTCCTCACTGAGGTTACCCGTGCTAAGGACACTTAACAATCTACTTTTTTGAAATGTTTTTACATTAGAGAATGAGCAAAAAAGACCAGCTTAATAAACAGAGATAATTTACAAAATATTCACAGTTTTAAAAACCATTCCATTTTTTTATAGCCTTTTTGAACATTTTCTAATTCCTAATTATTTTAATAGACAGTGGAAGTAGGTTATAGATTTTCATTGAATAATACTTAAAATCTTTTGGTCCCAAAGTGGTATGCCTCCATTTTTTTTCCAAAAACTAACTTAACTACAGTTAACCTTATGAAATACCAAACTTAAGGCTGTAATGATTACTAATCGTTGTTTTTTTTTCCAGAATCAAGTTTAAATACTGTATTTGAACAAGTTTTGGACAACTTTTTGTTTGCAGTAATGAATGCCAATTTAGAAACTTGATTTTCTTACATGTTTTAAGATAAATATTAGTTTTTTACAAATGATTATATTTACTAGTCTCAGAATGCTTTTCAAAGGGTGAAAGCGCTAATTGGTCAAATGATTAAGTGGAAGTGTACTGTGAATGTCATCACCATCGAGCCGTAAACGTAACCCAACGCAATGTCAGCTCGGACAAGTAATGAAACGTCGTGCAGCGAAAGAATATGCACATTTCATCTTGGCATTTCGTGTCACCCGTCCACCAGCTCCACGCCGGTGTTCGCTATTGTAAATTCCTTCTGTACAAAATTGTAAGGATGTAACTAGTGTATCTACTTAATAAATAACTTCAATTGTAATCCATCTTTCTCATTAAACCTCAAATCAATTCACGCGTACCCATCCATACAGTACCATTAATTTGTATTTTAAAACTTGTATTTAAATAAAAGATATTATATTTTTCAACAATGTTTGAGTTTGTCCAAATGCTTGCAGACTGGCTGGATTTCCTCCCTATGGAGTTATTTATATGTAAATTTATTTCAACAGAGAGGGAAAACATTGTTGAGAAGGGAATATGGAAGTTTAGGCATTTACAAGGCTTATGACCAGTCATTGGCTGGTTTAAGTGGCGACTTTACTTTACACACTGTGTAACAATTATTAACTACCTGGTATAAGAAGAAGTATAAAAATTGGAAAATTGTTTTCAGGCGTTGCCTAGTAAGTGATTTGGTTCAGCCGGAAAAATTTCACCCACATAATAAAGCTTTCAGCTCCTTTACTTCTCAAAAATCAACAGATGGAAGAGTTGAGGAAATGTGGATGTTTAAACATGGGCAGAATGGTGAATGTTACACAGTGGGTAAAGTGGCCACTTAAACCTGCCAATGACAGGTCATAAGCCCTGTAAAAGCCTAGACTTCCATATTCCCTTCTCAATAATGTTTTCCCTCTGTTGAAATAAATGCAAATATTATATAATGACTGATTTGGTGTATTTTTTTCGTTGTATCCTCTTGTTCTCTTCATTAAAAAAAAAGGACAAAACTTATGTTTACACCTAGTACTACTGTTATCCAAAATAAACTCTATCTTTATCAAGTGCCGTAAATGCGAAATTTCAATGAGATAAACTTGTTTGATAAAATATGGATGCTTTAATATTTCATACAATTTATACATCCCACATGTAGACGGCTGTGTATATTTATAAATAAATATTTTATCTTCAAATACCTCATTTACAATTCACGTTTGGTGAGCTACAACATTATGGGAGAGGAAACGATGCACTGTAGTGCACAGAATTTAAAAGTGCGTACCCACAACCGCATATTTAGAGCTATGCGCGGATCAGTCTGAGCTTTTTTGCATGAGGATTTTGTAAAATTGGTAATTATCTTCAACACAAACTTTTTATCTGCAATAGATAGTGAATAGGGCACTGAATTGGTAAAGTAAATGCAGCATGTCTCGATCATCTATTATATAAATAGAAGGTGATCATTACGTTTCAGGTGCCAGTACAGGGACAATGAGATATTGCATAGAAAACGCCCTTCACCTACTCGGATCTGTTCTTAAGTTCTTGTCGCCTCTTTTCAGATCCGCACAAAAAAAAGCTTTAGTGAACGGAAAATTTATGGATATGTCACAATAATTGAACGTCGTTGTGCAAAAAGCAGCCAGTCCACAATTTTGAAAAAATTAGAAATATATATCAAGTGTAGTAAGGTCAATTCTATGTTCATACAAAACACCTTTCCAACTGTTGTGTATATTTGATAATTCATTATTTTTACAAAAAATGTTTTTATCTCAGTTTCACTTTTCTATGGCAGCATTTTGTATGCTTTTTGCATAGCTATGTTCAATTAACGTGTGCAACAGAGAGGAAAAACACTTTATTTTGCCAAGGAAAAATGGAAGTCTAGGCATTTACAGGGCATGTGGTATTATGTCATTAACTCGTTCATATAACCATTGTACAATGGTGAGACAGTGTGTAAACACTGTATAACATTCAGAACTCTACTCTTTCAATAATGCTCAATAGCATCCAAATTATTTCAACTCTTCCATCTTTTGATTTTTGTAATGTGAAGCCTTTTTTAATGTGGGTGAGACTCATACATTATTTCACCACTGAAAACATTTTTCCATTTTAATACTTCTTGGACCAGTATTAAATAATACTCGTCCAAAAACATTTTGAATTTGTCCTAATGTTCATAGATAAAGACTTTTCTGTTAAAATAAACTTCAGCCTTAATAACTTCTTGTGGAGTAAATTCAGCCTCGTTTAGAAATATTTGGAGATATTTTTTTTTATTTATTTATTTACATACGTAAGTTGATTGTACATTATTTGAGACATTTTTTTACATTTTTGCATATTTTTTTTGCACCACAACATTATTAATTACAGTGGTGAATTACATCACAGAGCACCCAGGCTTAAGAAAAATCACATTAAAATTTTTGTGTTCTCACCGGGAATCGAACCCGGAACCTTCCGTGCGTGAGTCAAGCGTCTTGACCACTACACCATGAGACATAAGTTCCAACTCCATGGGACAAAAAGTCTTGTGTTGAGATGGGACTAGCAATTAGTTGACACAGACACATGAGTATATCACAACAAATATAGGAACAAAAACATGACATTTTTTTTTTTTCACCTCAATATGGTAAACAGTAAACTCAATCATTCGGAAAAATATCAAGGAGTTTTCTACTCAAATTCCTCCCACTGAGGAAAATCCATTTTTAACTAATTTTTTTAAAATGAGTTTTGTCCTTGAGAGCTTAATACGCTCTCCCCAAATATTAAACATTCTTGGTACGATAAATGAGAGATTTCTCTGAGCAAAAGTTGTACGGGTTTTTGGTATGACATAATTCATGCTCTGGAAACCTCTCCTTATTGTTCGACCAGAAGTGTGTAAGTGCTTCTCTTAGGTACAGTTGTATATACAAAAATTACCTGGTCCATGAAGAAGTATAGAAATTGACAAAATAATATTTTCAGGCGTTGCCTAGTATGTAGGTAAAATAATTCAATTAGATGAATCTCACCCGCATAAATAAAGGTTTCAGCTCTTTAACTTCGCAAACATCAACGGATGAAAGAATTGAAGAAATATAGATGTTCAAATATAGTCAGAATGGTGAATGTTACACAGTGTGTAAAGTGGCCACTTAAACCAGCCATTGACAGGTCATAAGCCCTGTAGATGCCTAGACTTCTATATTACCTTTGCTTAAATGTTCTTCATCTCTGTTGTAATATGTTAGTATATACAAAATGTTGTTGAAGAATAAAATTACATTAGAAGTAGAAGTATAAGTAGATTTGTGATTACGTAGATGCGAGTGCGGTATGTGTGTACTCTTAAATTTACTAAATCATGGCTATATTGGTTCTAGTTAAGCATATAAGTGCTTAGCGAGCACCTTGCAAATTAGGTTACTAAAAGCTTAAAAAATGCACAGTCAACTGGTAACGCACCTTAAGTCCCTTGCATTATTTTCCTTCAGCGCTTTCTGAATTCTGTATGCAAGGTGAAACGCTCAAGGGATGGGATACTAGCAACCCTGTAACTATGTTACTTCACTCTGTGTCCTCCAGGGGCGAACCGGGTATAGAAGCGATTATGCGCAGCTTACCATTATACTTGACTAACATAATAATGTTATAAAAACCAATAAATGTTTACCATTTATTTTAAATCATTTCCACCTTTCGTATTTTTATCCTAATATAAATATCAATATTAATAAACCGCGCCCAGCTCCTGCGATGTGCCAAAAAACTAGCCGACTATTTCAGCTTATTTTTTCATACATATAAGTATACTATATTTTGAATGTCTTAACCCCAGTGCGGGTTTTTTCTCCTTGATTAAACTTGCAGATTACACAAATTATTTGTAGATTCTAGATTTGAAAAACAGCATTTCAAACATAATTACGAGATGGTACTTTTGATATAAGACCATAATTACTTTCAAGCGTCATATTGCAGGACATATGACGCTCGACGCGGCCGTTTTAGCACTATTAATTTCTAGAACGATTTGGCCAGTTGACAATTTAATTGAATACCTAATATTCTTTGCCTAATATCGACTGAATTCAACGTGTTATTTTTTATTTATTTATTAAAGTGATTGATAATATATATCTATATATTATATAACGAAGTTACGTTGTTTGAGTTGATTTCATGGAGGAGAGTGGTTTTATCACTCAGAAGCACAAAAAAATATCAATTTATAGTATATATTACTTACATTATATTATGAACCTTCTATTTAGGTACCCATATATGATATTTTTTAATAGCTTACCTGTAAATAAAATCACCATTTGCCACTGGTGTCCTCTCACCCCGACCGATGACATACACGTCATTCTGAATATCGATTCTCATCTAGTAGTGACGTGGAATTTATGGAAATATTAGCGCTAAGAGTGGATTTGTTATTTGACATGGTGACTCCAAAGTATCAGAAATAAGATATTTATATACCATCATTATTTGAATTATATTTTACGCACGACTTTTGTTTTTCTCTACATATCATGAAACAATGCACTGAGTGTTACTATGCCTCCGTTTTTCATTCAAATTTAAAAATGAGCACCAAAAGCTTAAAAAAATGGTTATTTGAATGAAAATTATATACTCTACAAGTTATTGTGTTTGTTTTCATGCTTTATTGATAATTTTATTTAATTATGTAAGGAATGTAGGTATATTGTTGGTGACAACAATATATCTAAAGTCGTCTGCATACCCACACGGCTTGGCAAGTCATTCTAGATTTGTCTCTCCTAGCAAACAGTCGCTCTTTTACCACAATATAATAAGCATTCAGAATAAACCACAGTTAACTTCTATAAGTCTTATTATTGAACTTCACATACTACCATAGGGTATAACAGATGACAAGCCTTTAAAATGGAATATCAAGTGGATGAAAGTGAGAATTTTCGACAACTCCTTCTGTTTGCGTTCAATCATAGGGAAAAAAATAACTACAGGAATTTATAATAATAATAAAAATGCGTATTTATTTCAATTCCACTTTTACTTGTAATTTTTACCAGTACCCAGGTTGAGTCGTGACTGACATCGTCAGACTAGTGTGAGAGTAGACAAACTCTTATGTTATATATTTAATCATGATGGACAGTAATTTTGTTAATTCGTTTGGAAATCGAGTGCAGATAAGCCCGCCTCGTTGCGTGTTGGTTGACGCGTTTGTCTACAAGTCACAACTAGGTACGAAAAGTGCAATGATGATGGTGATGATACATCAAACAATTTTAAGTGTGGGAGTATTTCTTTGCATGAAGAAAATTTAATGTATATCGAAATAAATAGCCACAACATCGTGTCGAAGCGACAACCGAAATCAGTACCGTGCGAAAAGAGTCTGAGTTTAGTTTTTCAGTTGTTGGTGACGTGTTGCGTTGCTGCGTTGGCAGGCCCGGCACCTGGTGTTGAAAGCGTCGAGCGTTGCAAGTGTCCATTGTGTGTTAGTTGAGCCACCCTGCAAGAATGTTTCAATTTTATGTAGTGTATGAAAGTAATGACACTTACTGCTAAAGATATGTCGCTACAGTACCAGTCATGACGTAAGAGCGGGCGAAACCACGTGGAACGTTGCAATACGTAAAAGGCCGAAAATGATCACCCGAACGGCACTCAAATTCAGACCTCCCTAGCTATCGTACGTATAAAACTCTATCTCGACAATAACTACTACTACCATCACACCGCGGGGTACAATGAAAGTTTTTAAAGTTTATTTGTTTTGTTATTTTCGCGGTTTGATTGTAAGGATTTATTAAATTTTCGCTTAATTAGTTTTTAAAAAAATAAATTGATATTGATATGTGAAACTGAAGAAAGACTCAAATCTTTATGAACAGTTTCGGGAAAGGGGTGGATGCTTTCATTGTACCATCACACCATTTCCCTGTAAGGGCAGGCAGAGAGAATGGACCGCCACACACGTCTATCCTGGCATACAATCCTAGCCTCTTCCACATTCATACATCTTGTCATACATGCCCTTCGGTTCTGTCTGCTTTTGACATAACCAGGCTTAAGATTTTGGTTTATCTGATCATGCCACGTCTTCCTTGGTCGTCCTCGTCTCACGTTGCCGTTCATTTTTGCCAAACATACTTGTTTTACCATTCTTTCGTCGTCCATTCGTTCTACGTGACCAAACCATCTCAGGGACCTTTTCTTAATCATATCAATTATACTTGACTCAGATTTACACTCTCGCCTGATTTCATCATTCGTAACCCTGTCATACATTGATTTCCCACTCATTTGTCTAAGAGATCGCATTTCAACCGCGTTCACTCGGCTTTCATCCTTCCTCTGCCAGTTTCATGTTTCACTTCCATACATAAGTGTTGGAACTAAAACTCCGTTTTGCACTGCCAGTTTAGCTTCGATTGACATATTTTTATTGGAAATAACTGTGTTTAGTGTTCCGTTCATTCTGTTCCCCACATTCACTCTTCTTTCAACATCTTTTTCTACCCTTTCATCTCTTGAAAACATGCTTCCCAGATACAAAAATTCTTCTATATCGACAATAACCATATTTTTTTTGGTCTTCATCAATTTATTATACGTAGCAATCGTTCTTATAATATTTTTTTAAGGTTTTCATTTAATTTTTTTAAGTACGGTTATTTAAGGTAAAGGTGGTATGCTGTATATATTTTAATCCCAAATTCTTTTCTTTTTGTTTATCATTTTACGTAATAAATTTACGCTCAGTGGGCGATAAATTATTGTGCAAAGTGAATCACACAGACAAAATTCCTTCTGAGCGTAATTTCAAAGTTCACAACAATGAACAAAAGTAGGTGGAGCCACCCTTAACCCATAGAACTGCAAATGCAAAATGACAGGGAACAATATTCTCCCGGGAAATGCATTGTAAAACATCCATTAAGAACTGCGAACAATAAACTGCTGCTAAGGTAAATCATGGTGGGGTGAATCTTTGATGCATTATAGATGACAATGAAAAAAAAAATACACATCCATGTACCTATACATATTTACCTTTTTTATTTATCATTAATTTTATCTTGCTTTCTATGTTGACTTTTTACTTATTTTTGGTAACGTATGTACAAAAATAGACAAATTTGCTTTCCCTCCATACATTTACTTTTATTTGCTTTTTATACATCTTGATATTTTTATGTTTTTTAATTATGTATTATTTAATTGAGTACTCAATCTTATTTGGCAAATTATTTATTACTCCTATTACTTACTACAGTGTAGAGTGAGTTTCTAGAAACCATATCTCAATTATCATTTCAAATATGTTTTTATATACATATTCTTTTTCTGCTGATTTCAGTGATATTATTATTTTCTTTTTTTTTCAATACAATTATATTTTACTTTTTTACTTTTATTTTGTTGATTTCAATGAAACTATGATTTCGTATATTTTATGAATCTAAATTGATATAATTTAAATTTTAGTAAATTTTTTTTAATTGTTCTCGCTAGAATTTTATTATTTATTACTTATACCTTGTTTTTCTGGATTTTTATTATATTGTATCACATGTCATCATATTTGAATCTAATTCATTTTACTATGTATTTCTTATTTATTTGGTTTACAAACAATGAAAAAAATAATACATCATACACATAAATATTAAACAATAAAAAAAATAGACACTACTTATTTTTCATCAATAACACTAACTTAATACATATTAATATAAAATGAGTAAAATAAATAAAAACATATTGTTAATTATTATGGCTTGACGCGGCCACAGCCTAAAAAGCCTTTATGAGTTCACTTTTGTTTAAACGAGTGCAATTTTGTATGAATAAATAAATGTATATTTAATTTGATCGTTGTTTTTAACATATTATTTTTTATTTTAAACCATTTTTTTATGTTCATACATATATGCATGTTGAAGTTACATTCCTTCTTTTTGTTTAACTTATTTAAAATGTTTATTATTAACTTATGTGTTTATGTAAACACATTTAAACAAAATTTCGAGAACTTAAAAAAGAAACTTTTGCGTTCTTACGATTTAAACAAATATTTCATTTTAACGGCCATTTTCAACGAGTTGTAAATAATTCTCAACTAGAAAATGGGAATCAAGTTGGGATAGAGTAGACCACGGGACCATAATCCGATTAAATATTTATTTTATTTCCACTAATTTTTATTTTTTTATTATGTAAAAGGCGCTGCGTTGCCTTTATACAATTAATAATTCCTCATTCCGTTTTGTTTGCCGTCTTCTATGATACATTTCCACTAATTAAATATATATAACATGTATATGGGGTTTCGCTAGCAAAAATTAGATCTCCGAGATACAAGTTCTCCAGAACAGAGCTCTAAGAAACATTTTTGGAATTAAATGGCATTCCCATGTCAAGGATATCTACCGACAGACAAAAATACTTCCTTTCAAGGTGATTCCGCTGCATTACAAAACTAATATTATTTTGAATATCATAAACGTTCCTGTTAATGAAAATGTAAAATAATTTAATTAACTCAGGGAATCTTCATGTATCTAAGTTTGTCTCAACGAAGTTCGGCAAAAAGTCTCTGGAAAATATTGGCCATTCCGAATTCAATAAACTTTCCAATGAGCTAAAACACAAAAGGTCGAATAGCAAATCCAAAAGAGTCGCAATTAAAAAATATAACTTAAATCTTTTTGATAGTGATAGACCGTGTAAAGTACTGTGTTTTATGTTTCTAATATTATGTTTTCTTACTATTTCGGATGTATTGACTTTGTATGCATTGTAACAAAAATGTTTTCTTTTTATGTACGGTCCCAAATGAGTTTTTTTTTTTAAATAACTCTTCGGAGTATAATACGTACTATTTGTATAACTTATATTTTTTATTAAAAAAAAAAAAAAATATATATGTATATATGAATAGCAAAAATGACTTGATAAGGAGTATTAATGTAAAAGTTCAGTGCAATGAGAAATTGGATTAAAAAAATGTTTTCTTTCGCACGATAAAAATTGGGCCATTTAATTGTCTGACCATAGAATTAAAATTAGTCCAGAAACCACATACGCACATCAAACCAAAGACGACCAAACTACGCTTAAACGAGTAGTTTTACCTATTATTTATGTTTAAATCATTAACTTTGTGGTCAAACATTTTAACTTATGATAGTAAATATAAGTATTTAACCACTTACCTACATTTTTAGTCCACCGGTTTCGAGACGTACCCGTCTCTTTGTCAGGACACTCACTACACACACATGCAAATACTAAAATACACCTTCACCTTCACCGTAGTATATATATATATATATATATATATATATATATATATATATATATATTGTATTTTCAAAAATACATAAATCACATGCAGATTTATGGAGATGCTAACTCCACCGTTTGTAAACATGCACTAAGTTTAATTTAAAAATATTTAATCTTTAATTGAAGAATTGGTATGGAGTCGAGTAGAAGAGGTGAGGTTACCCTATTGGTTAGTTTTTAATTCAACAAGAGGGCTGTACTGAAAATTTATTTGATTATTATTAAGGGAATATCATCTTTAAATGCTTTTTTAATGGGAAAAATCTCCACATTATTTAATTAAAGTCCTTTCTTATTATTTCAATGCATTTTTTTTATTTCTTTATCTTTATCAAAACCGTGGTTTGAAGGAATAAGATGATTAGCTAACAAAAAAAAATACAAAAAAAATAATTACTAATTAAACATTTTATGTGTTCTTTAATGCGAATATTGAAGCTACGTGACGTCCTCTCAACGTAGCTCGATGGGCACAAACTGCACTGGAGTTGATAAACTCCTGAGTTGTCAAATATATCACATTTATTTTTTAATTGACAAAACAAAGTGGATAATTAAAGGGTCATTTAATAATTGTAATTGAATTAATGAACTTTGAACATCAAATATATCACAAATTTTATTTTACGTAAAACGGATATTTTTATGTCATGTAAAATAATATTTGATGTTTTAAAGATAATGACGGTCATATGTCCACCACAGAGTTGTTTAATCCGAGGTCCAATTTTCATTAGTTCTCTCATTAGATGAGCAAAGTAGGGTAAAAAAAAATTCTACCCTGGCAACACAAACAAAATGTTCATTTTATTTTCTTCGACAATCTGACAAATGGAAAAATAATTCAATTTTTAAGTATGTATTTGCTATTTACACATTTATTTTCCAATTATACATGAAATATGACCCCATCCTGTTTTTTTAAGATCCTAGCAGTATTTCTACACTTTGAACGGACACAACACGGCATAATTGAATTTAAATCAAGAGTTGCGTACTAAGTGAAGTCTACAAAAAAAAAATGGGTCAACATGTATTTATGAGTAGTTTAGTCGCCTTCTATTTGATGCGCGTATGCGGTTTCTGGACTATTCTTAATTCTATGATCCTAACAATAATTGTTGTTTAATATAGGTGCATAATAGTGCTAATAATGATTGGGATTTCTTAACGATTTTCATTTTTCATTTGCACAGAGTTCGTGCTTTTTTCAAAATTGTGCACTAAAATCACTTTGCAGTTAATTCTCCAGGGATCATAACGGGAGCGTAAATCTTAATGCTAAGAACATGCAGAAGCTTGTACGTGCCATAATACGAGTTTTAGAAAGTCCCTTTGCCTTTAAATTACCTGCAAAATAGCACAAAATACAGTGCCTACCTTTGTGTCTACTTTGCTTACACTGTTTAAAAATTCAGAGCCAGCCGCAGAAAACTTCCAATAAGACCTTTTTAAGTAAAAACTTTTTACTGTGTACTATATTGTTGAAAAATTGTTTTATTAATTTCATTATTATGACATTTATTTATTTATTAAATTTACAAGGCCTACATTTACTACAATATGTATGTTCTTTCTGACCGATCTAACTAGTGTATGAGTATCTGGCGGGATAGTCGGCTGTGGTATTATTAACTCTTGTGTGGCTGTGATGTCACACTAGTCAAAGGATACAACACTTGATATTTCTCTCTTATTTTTAAAAATGATGAATTCGTATTTTTGTTATCCTCAAATGGACATTTTCACATCCGATTTGGAAAGTAAAATTTGTGTAACTATGCTAAATGTTAATACAAAAAATATTTATCCATGCTACGTGAAAAATGAATGTCTGTTTATTTAGCAACACATCTATACATACCTTATACAAGAGAGAGCACGAAGATAGAAATCATAACAAGGAAGACAGAGATGCTATTCTGCGGCGGGTGTTGTCTAAAACAGATTCAGTCTTTAATCAGTTAATGACAGTGATGAGGGACGCACGCGCGTGACATGAGCGGCGTATTTGTGATTTTAAATTTATTTTGCAATAACAAGGCTCAATTATATGTTTATTTGCATAAATTGTGGAAAAAAAGGGATTATTTACCACAGTCTTTTTAGAGTTGAAAAACTTCTTGGCATTCGCTTACTGAACGAGAAACCACATAAAACTCATTTGGGAGAAGACGGACTATTGACAGACATCAGCAGACCTTTCGTTCCACTTTAACAGTGTTCGACATTATGTTTCCTATTTTCATTAATTTCGACGATGATCTTTATTAATGCGTACAATATTACCCAATGTGATTGAAGTTTTTATGACTTATCACGGTTGTGATATCTGGCATGTATAAACTTCTATATCACGCCTCTAGCTGCATGTTTTTTGAGATTCGTGACGAATCGCGTGAACAATCTTTGTTTTAAACAAAAACGCTTTGAAACCAAGCCTGAAGGTAATTTTTTTTATAACTGCATAATCAATAAATTTTTAAAATATTTCATCAGCATTTAATATAAATAATCCATAAAATAACCTATTTTGAAAAAAACGTAATGCTGTTATTTTTTTTACCCGGTTTTTAGCGTGTTTTGATGAGTTTTTTTTAGTTAATAGATGAATCTCAGTTTTAAATTTAAAAAAAAAACAAATCGCCGTGTGCGGCAAATATCTTGTTTCAAAATAAACTATATTTTATTTTGCATAACTCAATCATGTCCAATCAAGATAGTTTTACTATATATATCTTATCCTGACAAACGAACGGAATAGGTGTTTGTCTCTAAAATAGGATTTCTATTTTATTTCTCATTTTTTTGCTTAATTTCAATGTGCGGCATCCTTTACTTGTCTTAAATGAAATAAAAGCAAAATTTATTATTTCTCCTCTGGACATTGTCCGAAGACTTTAATATGCATGGTAGCGCCGGCCCTGGGGATGCCAGGACGCCATAGAAGAATATGGGTAAGGAAAGTATAAGACGGAAATAGACACTTCGCTTAGTGCACAGTCTTGTCCCCAGGTGGTGTATAAAAACATATTTCTCAGAATTATAGCCCCATAAAAGGGGTTCGCTCCTGCCCCCCTCAGCGCTTTAAATAAAACTTAATGCAAATTGACAGCATTAAATTCAACGAGTCTGTTTTTATTTTACTTTATATTCATCGTTTTGCGGCGCAGAAGTGTTAAAAGCCGTGATTTTGAAATCAGCAAAACGCGTACAGAACTTTAGTATGATTGCGTAATAAAATATTTAGTTCATTTTTAGAGGAGCTAAGAGTATGTGAACTGTTTACTTAAAAAATGCATATTGAAAAAACTTTTGAAAATATATGGGTACACTAGTTTTTACTGGCGGCTTTGCTCAGTTGCTATAAGGGAGAAATTATTGAGGTAATGAATTAGTTGTGTCGTTTATCAATTAGAGGTTTTTCATCAATTATAATTTTCCCAATCGAATTAAAATCTTAATCTTCTCTTGTTATTAACTGTTGTGTGGCTGTGATGTCGCAAAAGTCGACACAGGATAAAAGACTTGATATATATCTTTTTTTTAAAAATGTTAATTCATATATTTAAAAATCTTCAAATGGACATTTTCCCACCCGATTTGGAAAATAAAATTTGAACAACTATGCTAAATGTAAATACATTTTTTTTTCATCCTTGCTACGCGTAGAATGAATGTCCAGCAACACATATATACAAATACCTTATACAAGAGAGAGCACGAAGATAGAAGTCATAACAAAGAAAACCGAGACCTTGTTCTACGACGGGTGCTGTTTTGTTGTCTAAAACAGATTTAGTCTTCAATCAGTTGATGACAGTGATGGGGGACGCACGCGCGTAACGTGAGCGGCGTATCCGTGATTTTAAATTTATTTTGCCATAACAGAGCTAAACCATACGTTTATTTTCATAAATTATGGAAAAAAAAAACTAAACAGTGTGTTTCCTTGTTATTTTTTTTTTCAAATGTCTGAACTTTGGAATATTCCGTTTTTACTAGTAGCAACACGATGTTACATCACCGCGCGCAAATGGATTATTAACCACAGTCTTTTAAAAATTTTGAATACATCTTTTGCGGTCCATATCTAGAAAAAACTGCATGCAAAAGTAGTTTGCATCAATTGCCGGTTCTATAACTATCGCTATGAAAAATATTCAACGATTTGTTAGTCTATGACGACGTGATATCGTTGTTCTGTCTACAAATCCAAAATCTTACCACGAAACCAAAACGAAATGCAAACCAAATTAACCATCTATAAAGCAAGTCAGATAAACCTTTATGTTTTTGCTGTAAGAAATTATAAAACTAACATTGGATTCTTTTCTTCTCTGCCAAGGATCCTCAGAACAGTGAACGATATCTCACTTAACGGTACTATCGATGTGTTACTACAGCAAGGGCAGGCATTTAAGAAGCAAGCGGTGTTGTCTCTCCTGACTTGTGATGTCACATTTGCCATTTCCACCTAGATTATGCTATATACCTTTTGTTAATTATACACTTTGTTAATTTAAGTAGATTTCAAGAATGTTGAGATTAAGTATTACTTATTAATGCCAATCTATTTGGGCCTGTTGATTGATAAAAAAAAGGTCAATTATAGAAATTCAAAGAATTAATTTCAAAATAATTAATTTAGCCATATATCTTACAGTCTACTAATTTTCAAATAATGTTGTTCATTGCTGATATGTTATTCATTTTTTTAATTGTACTTTTTTTGAGTCATTATAATCATCATTCCCAACGGTACATCAACTTTTCATCTTCGTAGTCTTAATCCTGGGGATTGGTTTGAAGTAATGTCATGCATCTCTGTGTTATAATTAAAATATTTAAACATATCTACAATACGTTAATTTACCATTTATTTTATCAAATTGAAAGGCAAAGGTAGGTAGAACGAAATTACATTAAAACAATATGCCTGCCCTTATGCATATGCATGTACACTTGTACACTGAGTATTCGTATAAAGTGTTCAATAAATGATAAATATATAATATGAAACACCGGCTTGCAAAATAGAAAAATGAAACGCAAAAAAAAAAACTTATAAAAATTTAAATAGGTGCGAAGGTTTTCACGGTCACTGTTATCAATATTATGTATCTTTTTTGGGTGATACCGTGTATGTTGGATTTGATCCGACGTTTCGGCTACCATTGCAGGAGCCACCTTCAAGGAAAACTGTGAAAAAATTAACACAATTGTCCCTGAAGATGGCTCCTGCAATGGTAGCCGAAACGTCGGATCAAATCCAACATACACGGTATCACCCAAAAAAGATACATAATATTTATAAAAAATTGTTGTTTCAAAAGAGCGTGTATTTTTGTTTTTAGGCTGCCCTGAAAATTAAGTTTTTTTTAAGTTACGACTCTGTTTTATCGAATGTGTGATGTACTTATTTCAACCAATAAATTTACTATTCAGAAAAAAAGGTACATAATCCTTTCAAACAGTATTTCCTGATAAACGCGTTTTTACATCACTTCTGAAAAGCATGCATAAAACATGGGCTGTAATAAAACAACCCTGCATGTGATAATATATTCACACAAAAACATGAAGCCTCGTAAATGATTTACGGATAATTTCATCCCCTGCGATGCTGAAGGAAGGTTTCTTCGGGGGAGTTCCGTACTGTTTGGCTACACCTGCGTATATTTGAAGACCCCCATGGATAGATCCAATTATTTTTGGGTTAATACATAAATATGATACGGCAGTACATTATCACGGTGAAAGTGGTGAAGCAATGAATTAAGCGATCGAGAAACAATTCATTGACAATTAAAACCGGGCGGTGGTTCTGTGGTAAGCGTCACGAACTCACACATAAAAAGTCCAATTACAGATGTTGCAATTACAAAAGTGATCTCTACGAGGGAGGGTGTCATCCCAGTGCCCTTCAAACCTCACTCTATCACAACTTGATTCCTTTTTCTAATAGTATGTTTACTCATCGTAAGTAAGCAATAACTCATTGACTCTTAAAAGACTGTGGTAAATAATCCCTTTACGCGCGGTGATGTAACATTGTGTTACCATTAGTAAAAGACGGAATATTCTAAAGTTCAGACTTTTGAAAAAAAAACAGGGAGACATACTGTTTGATAACTCTTTTTCCATAGTTTTTGCGAATAAACATATAATTTAGCCCCGTTATAGCAAAATAAATTAAAAATCACAAATACGCCGCTCGTTTTACGCGCGTGCGTCCCCCATCACTGTCGTCAACCGACTGAAGACTGAATCTGTTTTAGACAACACCCGCCGCAGAACAGCGTCCCTGTTTTTCTTGTCATGACTTCTATCTACGTGCTCTCTCTTGTATAAAGTATCTATATAGGTGTGTTGCTGAATTAGCGGACATTCATTCTTCGCGTAGCAAGGATAAATATTTTTTGTGTAAACATTTAGAATAGTTATACAAATTTTACTTTCTTAATCAGATGTAAAAATGTCCATTTGAAGATTGCGAGAAATACGAATTCATCGTTTAAAAAAGCAAGAGTGATATATCAAGACTCGCGTCTTATGTCGACTAGTGTGACATCACAGCCACACAAGAGTTGAAAATGTCCGTAAAATTGAAATGTTTGCAATTTAATTTAATGCATCGTAACAGAGAGAGAAAATAAAATTTGAGAAAGAAATATGGAAGTCTAGGCATTTACATTTATGACTTGTCATTACCACTTTTTACACTCTGTTTAAATTACCATTCTTCATCTGTATAAACATTCACATTTCCTCAACTCGTCCATTTATTCAGTTTTGTGAAGTAAACGAGCTAAGATCTTTATTGACGTTGGTGAGATTAATCTGACTGTATTGTGTCATCTACTGGGCAACTGATGAAAATTTGTTGAATTTCATATTTATTTTTATGCCAGTTAGTTAAATTGAAAATGTTTTGAGTTGGGTGAATAAATACAAAACTTTGTCGCTAATATTTATTTAAAAAAGAAATTGAGATAAACGAACCGGATTGTGGTCCCGTGGACTCTCGGATCAAAGGTCCGAGGTTCAAACCCCACTCTGTTACAAATCGATTCCCAGTTTTCTACCTCAGGTTATTGATAACTTTTAGGACTACACTTCAACCAGCCAATGACAGGTCATAAACACTGTTAATGCCTAGACTTCCATATGCCATTTTTTAAGGTTTATCAATATCTATTGTAATTTTAAATCTTATCGACTCCGAGGGGGTGAAATCCAGTCTTTTGTCTACAAACATTTGAACAAACTCTAAATATTGTAAAAATGATCAAGATAAACTGCGATAGGTGTGCAAATGCAGTGTTCTATTCACCATTAGGTGCGAAAAGGGAATATGATGATATTTTTTTTTCCTAGAAGCCCAACTACAGTGGTAAATTATAACAAATAACATCCTGGTTTGAGTAAAATCACATTTTACTTAGTGTGATCTCACAGGGAAATTAACTAAAAGCCTCTGACTGTGAAGTTTGGCTTACTCTTTAAAGGCTGTGCTACAAATATTCCTCTAAACGTGGTGATGTAACATCGTATTACTTCTAGCAAAACATAGAATATTCCGAATCTCAGACATTTGATTACACATTCAACATTGGCCTTTTTTTCCCGAATACAGGCCAATGTGCTCATATTTTTCATACGCGAACATAATTGGGAACAGATATTTTATTCGTCTTTCTTCTCTTAATGGGATCATTGTTTAGATCTGATGACGCGGGTAACGAATTTTGCTTTTAAGCCTTATTTTATTAGAATATAAGTCCTTTGGCGGTGGTTCGAGGCATCTCAGCACATGTAAATATAAAATAAATTTTACTTGACAAATATTAAAGTCTACTACAAGCATTACTACTACCCATTCTAGATTACGCTCATGTTTCCATTACTGATTAAGCTGTGAGCAACTCGATAAACTTGAACGACTTCAGAATACATGCATAATGTTCATTTTTGGTTTTAGGAAATATGACCAAATTCTGATTATCGTTAGGCAACTGAAATGGCTCAAAATTAGACAGCGGAGAGACTACCACTCCTCTCACTTCTGTTCAATGTACTTCATAGTCCTAACGCTCCTATATACCTGCGTGAAAATTTAAACGCTTATCAGTCATGGTTTACCTCTTCGTTCTAATTCTCAAGGCACTCTCTTAATACCCATCCACAATTCCTCTTTCTTCTCTAACTCATATAGTGTCCATGCGCTCGACTAAGGAATCATCTCCCACCCACCATCAAAGATGTTACTACATTATCTCTGTTTAATCTCGTCTGAAAAAACATCTCCTTTCTCTTCTTAATCTCTCCTCCTTTCTTTTTTCCACTTTCCTCTTTTTCCTTTTTCCCATTGAGTAATAGTTTTGATTTAAGGTAATTATAAACAAATACGTTTATCTATTTTTATGTACTTTTAGCTTTTTAATCTTTTTTTTTTCTATCGAATATGGTCTGTAACTTGAATTATAAAAATAAAACTTTTATTTTATAGGTTGGTTGGAAGAAATTGCCATTTGGCAATAAGCGCGCCAATGTACAAATAACATTATGTACAAAAGTTAAATAAATAAAAAATAAAAAAAGTCAATCATATTAAACAGTTGAACATGGTTAAAAATAATAAAAATTACTCTAAAGCACCCACCTAGTTAAAAATCAGCAAAACACATTTTATTGTTTTAAGCACAAAAAACAAAAGTTTCAAAATTTCATCCGTATTGTTATAAATCCCGTCATTTCGAAAACTTGAGCACGAGCAATAAAAAGCTTCTTTTTTTGCAAATTGTGTCAAAGTGTACTTATAAGTTCCATAAGGTAGAAAGTTATTTTAAAAAATTGCAAAAGTATTTAGATAAATGACATAAGCTTAGCACTTTTTTATGTTCCGTTCGGCATGAAAGGATTGAGTTTAAAAAAGTAAAATTGAATTTATTTTAGAAAATTAGAAATTGGAAAAATATGTTTTTCCTTTTTATTTTGATAGCCACTGAAATAAACGTAAAGGCTCAATGCTTTGTTAATTAGTTTGTAATTGAAATAATTTCTTAGATTAAAATAATTACTCCTTCTTCAGGCAGAATATTAACTCTGAATTCATCAATCTCCCCTGAAGAATAAATGTTAGCTTTTTGACTTAAACTCAATTCGTTTTATTTGCATAAAATTAATGTTAACTCAATAAATCTGAAACAGATTTATGTATCTTCAAATTACAACGTTTAATTTAAAATATATCAATTTCAAATATTTTTACAAAAAGTGTGATATGTATATTTTTTTAGCATGAATGTGCTCCTCACTAGGGATACCTGTGCCAATGAATACATTTTACAAGTTTAGTTTTATTAAATTAATTCATTTCTAAAAAAGAAGTTATAACATAGATAAACTCGTACAAAAAGTGTTTTATTTTTCATTTTTATTTGTTTTTTTTTTACAGGCAGGTTTTTTCACGAGCACTATTGATTTGTTTTAATATATTATGACAAATTAAATGAAAAAAATGACTAACTGGTTATAACGATGAAATTAACATAAAAATACTAAAATAATCAAGTAATTTAAAAGTTTTTTAACCTTACAAAAAGTCATGTTTCAACTTAATTCGTATTATTTTATTTTATTTGAAATATTTGGTTAATTTTATTTTGTTTGGTTTATTTTATTTTATTGGAAAGCCAATAGACATTTATAAAATAATAAGATACGTTTTATTATCGTAGGAGAATTTTCTGTAATTTGAATTATTCAAAAGGCAAAACACGTACCTCTTTCGCTCAGAGAAATTTCATTTTCTGGCCCCAAGAGTGTTTAATGTCCTGGATGAATAAATTAATTTCTACCAAACGAAAGCCATTATCTGAAGGGACGTTTGGATTTTGTCTAAGGGAAGAGACGATTGCAGGAGACCGCTGCTAGGCATTGCATGGATTTACTGTCAAGCATTAATTTTTTCCAGATGTCTATTGAAATTTACGTATATGTAATAAATTATTTTTTAAATATTCCTTAATACCATGTAAGCTTCCACTTTTTGTTATGTTGTATCCCAACTCTAAACAGGGTTCTTGGCCTCATAGAGTAAGGGAAGCGTTATTTTTTTTGTAAATGTGTCTTTGTACGAATAAATAATTAAATAAGTTAATCAAATTGTCCTAGGTCTGACGGTAGATTCTACCCTACAGTGGGCCCCTCATATAAAAGCTTTAGCAGCAAAACTTAGCGCAGCAGCATACGCCGTCAGGAAGATCCGACCAATACTGGACGTAGCTGCAGCAAGAATAGTCTATTTTAGCTACATTCACAATTTTATGTCTTATGGCATTTTAGTGTGGGGTCGGGCTGCCGATATTTTCGCAGTTTTTGTTTTGCAAAAGAGGGTGACATTTACAACTAAAATTTTCACGAATTTTTAAGAAATATTTTTAAATAAATAAAAATTTTGACTGTTTATCTTCAGTATATTTATGATAATATCATGTATGTGCGTAAAAATATATCTCCCTTTCAAAAAAATAGCGACAATCATAATCATAATACCAGAGGGCAAATTGGTAATCCCGAAATTAAAGGTAAGCACATCGTTTGTGAAGCACTGCGTACGCTTCTACAATAGAATACCCGACAGTGTCCTTATTATGACGGACAATAAGTACAAAATTTTCTTAAAAAGCGTATTTAAAAATAAAGCCTTTTATGGAATTAATGAACCAACCAATCACTTGAACCTAGCTCAAAGAAACTTTACCTTCCTGGCTCCGAAATGTTTTAATCAACTTCCGACAACTATAAAAAACTCCACAAGTGCCAATGTATTTAAGAAAAATGTTTGCAATTGGTTGCTGCACATTGATAGGGTCAAGGTTGTCAATTTTTTTAAAGTTTGAGATTAGCAAAAAATTACAAATCTGCTTTCCTTCCATACTTTTTACTTTTATTTGCTTTTTATATCTATTGATAATTTTTATGTTTTTTTTCCATTATGTATTTTTGTTTAGTTTAATTTAGTACGTACTATTATTTGGCATGTGATTTATTGCTCTTATTTTTTACTATAGTATTGATTGAGTTTCTAGAATACATATCTCAATTATCATTTCAAGTATGCTTTTATGTATATATTCTTTCTCTGTTGATTTAAATGATACTCTCATTTTGTTTTTTTTATTTTTTATACTACTATATTTTACTATTATTTTGTTGATTTTATTGATACCACTATTTTGTATATTTGATTATCTGTGATTCTTAATTTGTATAATCTTAAATTTTAAAAATTATTTCTGATTATCTTTTTTGCATTGTATTCTTTGGAATTTGATTATTTATTACATTTACCTTTTTTTTCTAGATTGTTATTTTATGTCCTAATAATTTGATATATTTAATTTTACTATGTATTTTTATTGTTATTTATTGTGGCTTGACACGGGCATAGCCTAAAAAGCCTTAATAAGTTCATAAATATTTAATTTTGTAATTTTGAATGAATAAATAAATAATTAGTACATGGAAGAGAGCAGCATTTGGAACTAATAGTATTGTTTTATTTGTGTTAGTTTATTTGATTATTTTTGAATATTTTGATTTATGGAAAACTGACTATCTCTTTGTGTTGTTTTTTTTTATTTATATATTGACTTTCACTTAGCGTATAAATTATACCTATATTGAAGAATAAATAAAAACTAAAAGTTAAAAATAACTAAAAATAAATATTAATAATTCATTTAATGAGACATTAGAAACATCATCTTCAACATATTTTATACTACGATAATTGTATTTATATAGTGCAAATATTTTAGATTGTATTTAAAATATATGTGTGTTAGTGGCAATGTATCACTTCAAATGTCATTGCGTTTTAGATAAAAGAAAAGCATTATGTTTTAATTACTATATTACAACAGAGATGAAGAACATTAAGGAGAAGGTAATATAGAAGTCAAGGCATCTACAGGGCTTATGACCTGTCAATGGCTGGTTTGAGTGGCCACTTTACACACTGCGTAACATTCACCATTCTGCCCATATTTTATTTATTTATTTACACTCTTTTTCAAAATACAATTCCATGTTCACTTTGCCCAGCTAACAAGGGTACATACCCCGTTCCAAGCTAGGCAATTACATTTCAATATTTGAACATCTATATTCCTTCAATTCTTTCATCTGTTGATGTTTGTGAATTTAACGAGCTAAAACCTTTATTTATGCGGGTAAGATTCATCTTATTAAATTATTTCAATGTTCTTCATATCTGTTGTAATATGTTAATATAAACAGCTCCCCAGTCCTTGTCTACAAAAATTTGGACAAACTCAAAATATTGTTGATTAAGTTTTAAGGTTTGAGAGTAGCCATTGAGGCAAGAACGCTCGTTCGAGGTTATAAATTTTCTTCACGGTCAGAACTGTATTCTTTTTCTGCTCCAACAAAGAACAATATGGAAAACAAAAAACCTTATGATTTTCGAATCAATTTGAAAAGTTTTCTCGGTAAATGTGGACGCTAATGTGGATTTAAAATCAAATCTACAAAAAGTCGTTTGATCATCTTGTTAATGATTTTCATTGATATTTTTTCCGTTCAATTAACCCTTAAAGGTTGGGAAATCAAAAAACCTGTGGACATTCTAGAAATAAATTCGTTTCCCCTATTATATTCTAAGAGGAATTGACATCTCCTAATTAACCTTTCGTGCTGAGTATTACATAGAGTTCCATTCATGTTCTTTCATTTCCCCTCTTTGACCACGTTTACTTGGATTCCTATTCAAAATACTAATCTACATTTAATCTTGATCTTACACAGGGTAACAAGGTCATTTGCTATGTATTTTTTTCCCTTAGTAATTCATCAATCAAATAATGATATTTTTAGCAAAAATCACTTTAAATCCTCAAATTCTTGTTCACAAGTTCTGTCAATGCCTAGGTTTTCATATTGCCTGCTTTTAAATGTTCTTCATTCCTGTTTTAATGTCTACAAATCTGTTCTAACATCTGCACCGTTTTAAACTTTCCAATACCAACAGCCCATGCGATGAAGACACCCTTTAAGATGTGCCTCTGTTTCAGCGTTGGAAAATATAACCCGGAGACGCGATGCAAATGCGTTTGTTGGGAACTTAGGCACATTATTACGTAAGTCACAAAGACTTATCACAAAAAGTACTAGAATAGTACCGGTCATAAAAACAAAAATGATAACAGGACAGTGTAATGGAAGGCAAGCTAATGTCTATCAATAGTCCGGCTCTCTTTGAATGGGTTTTCTGTGGTTCATCTTCATTATGCAAATTCGGAGAAGTTCCTATAAGTACTCAACCAAAATTCCCTCCCTTTCTCGATACTACTCAGATTAAAATACAGCTTGCCCACCACATACCGCACACCGCATCTCAGGACATAAGTCTCCATGGCGGTGCCCACATACAAGGAAAAATTTGCCAAACGAGAAAAACCCAAAACAGATTTCCGTATTCAGGTTGCCTTAGCATCTTTGTGCTGAAATAAGGATGGTTGCAAATTATGCAGGTATGCATTGTTCAAGTATTGTCACAACTTCTATATCCTTTTAACTCACAACCACTGTTTACTTCTCATTTCCGTATCCTTTGATTACCCGCCACGTTAAGACTTCGTGTCGTACATCGCGCGTTTATTTCGTTAAGCATGTGTGCCGCATTACAAAACTTTGTTTCCACCAACCACCAATTTTGAGCTCCAGATCAGGGCTTGCCCTCGTGTTAGTGCCGCTCGCAAGTGTCAAGTAGGATCCGACAAGTCCATAAAGAACAAAAATAAGGTGAGTGGCATACCTTCTTAATCCATTTCATTGGTTGGAGTTGTGACCGATTGGCACTGCACACTGCATATCGAGGATCCTCGCTTATTTTTCAGTAAATGTAATTACAGTCCACCCCGCTCAATAATATCGTTGGAGCCCTAGCTCCCCGCTATATCACGCCCCGCATCCGCATGGGAATTCGTATTTCCACCAAAAGTAATCCAGATGTACATAATTTGCACTTCGTTGGGAAAAGAGGAAAGTGAATTTTTCACTGATTGCTATTAAATTGATTGAACACAATCCACCAAAATGATCACAAAACTTTTTAAAAGCTTTAAAATTATTTTTGGAAGTCACCAGATTTGTATATCCAACAGGACCTATAACAAAGCCACGAATATTAGCGAGAAGCTCCATTCTGTAATCGTAAAGAAGAGGAAAGAGACAAGACTACAAGATGTGTGAAAATATTAATTAGGATATCCGCAGCAGCACAATTTAAAGATTATTGCGATTACTATTGTAGTAACATAGTTAACATAGTTATTTTGTTATTATTGAATAAAATATATCAGTGTTTTTAAATTATTTTGTAATCGAGGCAAAACATGATTTTTTAGTGAAAAAAAAAATAGCTTACTAAACAAATGTAGTATTTGCAACAAAAAAGGACATAAAAAAAAAACTTACGTAGAATACTTGAGTGTCAGGTTTATCAGAAAATCTTATTTAACAAAAACGTTTTATCCGAGACAGGTAAATAATATGTTATATGCCATTTTCAGAAGTCAAAGGAAAATCGTTATGTTGGAAAACAGTATTATCTGTCTTAAGAGATAAAATGTTTTCGATACATGTTATTTACTGACAACTCTTTATGAAATTTAATTATAATTATATTAAAATAACTCATATTTAATGGTTTGAACATACATAATATGATTTATTTTTATATTAATATTTTAAATAAAGTTATTAATGCATTTATTTATTAGACCTAGAATGGTTGTTTTAAATCAAGAAAATGAAAATCAAGTGGCAAAACGTCCACCTCGTAGTGTAGTGGTTATCGAGTTTGTCTATCAACTATTTGAGGTCACAAGACTTTGAAGTATCTATTAGACCACGAGGCGGACTTTTATAAATAATGCTAAATCAAATATGAAGGAACAGGATATAAAGAATGGATGTAAGCTAATGTGACTGATACTGGCATCTGACGGCAGTTCACATCCACACTTTTCTTTAATGAAATTTTAAATAAAGGCTGTTCCTTCCAAGATTCTTAAACAAGAAATAAAAATCAGAATAAAAAATGTCATTTAAATACTGGAAATAAAGCAATAATTAATTATTATTAATAAAAACTATTTTAGATGATATAAAACAGAAAAATCTATTAACATTAAGCAGGTTTCTTTATATATGTCCAAAAGAGTTGAAATCAAAAAAAACATAGCTCAAAATTTTATTATTTGACAATCATCTTTTATATCCTGTACCCTTCGTATGTTCTTTGTCATTCGTTCATCATTCATCACCAAATTCTAATTATTCATTTATTTTATTGGGTAAACAAACAGTACGTACAAAAATATCAAATATATATTTGTACATGAGTGTAGGACACACACCAAAAAAGTTTTTTACACTTAAGAAGAAAATTTAAATTATGTTAAATATAACAAAAAAAAAAAACAAAAATTAAAAATGAAAAAATATTTACATAATAATAAATGTTATTAAATATCTGATTCTCCTAATATTTCTATGATTTTTTACTTAAATTTACGTAAATTGTCATAAAACATATCAGTCTAGGTAAATCTATTGTTATATTGGTTGCATATTCTAGGTATTGTAGATTGTTTCAAATAGTTTGTTGACAAGTTGTCTGTATAAATCAGAAAATTTTGTCTTGTCGGTCTAGATGGCGCACGGAATGGAAATCTTTCAAGTGGATGAGAGGAATAAATTTCGTTATTTATTAATTTGTATGAGAATAACTGGGCTAACATAATTCTTCGATTTTTAAGAGAGTTTATTCCATGGAACTGCATACTTTAAGTATAGTTAGAGAAGTTTAATTTAGTATGAAAGAGAATGTTTAACCGGTCATAACTATCAAACATAAAGTTGGTACACTAAAAGCAGCGTACACAGATCATCTGTTATATTAAGATTCAATTCAATTCAATTTAATTCATTTATTTAAATATAACATGTACAATACATTCAATACGTACATTTAATAAAAAAGAAAAAAAAACATGAAAGAGATTCATGTTAAATAAGTAGGAGAATACTGCTTCCGTATGAAGTTAAGTCACACCACATTCTTTTAAGCTAATCGGAGAGCAGTTTGATTAATTTTTTTCAATTCAATTAATTTATTTTAAATATAACATATACATGACAAACATATATTCAATACGTACATATTATGAAAAAGAAAAAACACATGAAAGAGACTCATGTCAAAGTAGTGGGAAAAACCTGCTCTGGAAAACCCCTTCGGATACATAGAACAGATCAATATCCAGAGCAATGTTGTTCAGTATAGCGGTAGCCCTTCCAACAGGCATAACCATCGGCAGGTTAGTTCTGTATATCGGAATATGAAACAATCCATGCTAACGCTGTTTTAGGTAATTATCAGGAACATGCAAACCAATGCTTATTATAATCTCAGGATTATCGACAATACCGCGCAACAATCGATAAAAATGTGTAGTCAAATTCACATTCCTTCCAGTCTCTAAACTGTTGTAGCCAAGCATACCCTGAAGAAACTTGGTCGGATAGAGCCAAGGATAATTCCCGCACTCTCATGTAGAGATATTTTAGAAACTTTTTTTGGATTTTCACTATCATAAGAGAGTACTTCAATTCATGTGGCCCCCAAATCATCGAGCCACTCTCGAGTCTACTTCGCACCTAGGAGTTGTAAAGAGTTCTCAGTACAAAAACCTCGAAAACCCTGGCAGTACGCAGAACGAATTCCAACATCTTCAATGCATTACCACGGATTATCTCTATGTGTTTATGAAATGTCAGGGTGCTCACAAATCTAACGCCCAGATCCTTAACATTTTATGTTCGTATCAGATTCTCCTCTATTATTTTGTAGCGAAAAAATAGATTTTTTTTGGCCCTAGTGAAAGACGTGATCGAACTCTTGGAAACATTAAACCTAAGTTTGTTACGCCTTCCCCTGGATAAGGTGATTAGCTTTGCGCTTTAAACGCAAATCAAGGAACTACAAAGATAAAATTCAATGTATGTTTAAGCTAAACCTGGTTCCTCCTGAAAGACTTTACGTTTCCTACTGTAAAACAAATAAATGAAAAAATATTCTTCTAAATACCATTTCAAGTAGTTTTCTTACAGGTTTAAATAGGTAGTTAGAACCGATAACGTATATACAAAGTAACCAAACTTCCATACATTTCTCCCGGTAGAAATAGAAATGACTCCCTTGCCGCCGATTAAAGCCTACTTTTGCTGATTTATCGAATCACGGGGTATTTGAGCACTATTGAGAAGACAAACTGTATAACTATTCATCTTAAAGCTGTTTTATAGCATCAGAAAAGTACACACTCGAATCGCTATTAGCCTCGCAGTTTTTCTAAGATTAAACTGAAATAATAAACTTAGAACTAGCAGCGCGCTGTATTTCTAGAAGAGCCACAAAGAGAAACAAGTCACAATTATTATTTTACTATTATTATTATTCTTCATAAAAGATTCATCGAATCTTTCATAATTGTCAGTAAAATTAATACTATTAAACACAAATATTAAACATCACTAATACCAAGCTGTCTTGTCCTTCAAATATTCTTCGACTCTATAGTAGTTCTTTTCAAACAGGCTGTGCTTGACAAAATCTTCAATGATTTTTTCTGGCAAAGCCTGAATTTCAAGAGGTACCTAATTGTAGAATTTTATGCAGTTTTGGGGCAAAATAAAAATGATCATAATAATGTTTATTAGCTACTAGAGAAAAATATTCCGATGGAGATTGAGGAAAATATTTTTGAAAAGGGAAAAATAGTAGTCTAGACACTTGAAGGGCTTATGACCTGACATCGGCTAAATGAATTGCCCGCCTTAAATGGAATGCACGCCTAGCAAACGTGTCCGGAGGATTTTAGTGAGCTCGGATAGTTTAAATTATATTTGAACAAAATTATAAAAAATCCCACCAAAAGTTTTACCTCACGTTTTTTTTATTCAGAGTACATTTCGATGATTAAAAAGTACTGAAAATCCAAAAAAATACCCTTTATTCTGGGTATAACGTAGCCCACCACCGCACCGCCATCGCCACGCATATTTTGTTTGGCCGATGGACTTAGAGATTTAACAGGTTTTTGGACCTGTTATTGGCTTTTTTAATATTTTTATTATTGTTGTCTTTATTCAAAAAACTACACATGTTACTACAATATTTATACATTATTATAAAAAAAAAGTATTTACACATATTTGTCGAGGAACGCCCCATGTCTTTGAATTTGCCGTGACTTACTATTAATTTCTTATAGGTACATCCGCGCTTAAGCATTGGTTTTAATTAAAATTAAATAAGAGAGAACAGACACTTTAAAGTACACATATAAAATAACAATCATAATTATATTTAGTTTTTGATGCTTTATAAGTTTAAAAAAACAGTATCAAGAAAAAAAAAAACTCTACAAATCAGATATATTGGTTAAAAATATGTTTATAAACGAGAGTAATTTTACAATAAATTTGTAGAATGTTTATATACATTACGATTTTGAAACTTAAGAAGAAAAAAAATGGGTGCTCAAACATGCAACCTTAACAAGATGAAAATAAAACAAAATAAAAAAAAATACATTAAAAAGTACACAAAGAAAGAAAAGTAAAGGTTAAAAAGATTTTAAAAATGCGTTCATCAAATTTATTGAAGTAATTTCATAAACTGTGTATAATCCACCTTTCTGCCTAGATTGGAACCTCCACATTTCTGCAACTCTTACATCTGGCTACTCTTGTGTCTTGGATATGAAATAAATCTTCTTGCAATTAAACGTGGCTCTTTTTAGGTCCTGCTGTATAAAATGATCTGGAGGCTTTCAAAAAGAAGCTCAAGACGTTAAAAAGGTTTTTAATTATTTGACTAATTAATTTAATCCCAGTTCATTTAATTTATTTTCTTTATCCAATAAGGTACAAACTATGTTCTTCTGAATTACCCTCTTTCAGCACAAAGATGTCAAGGCTACCAGATTACAGATAGCTCTTTTGGAACATGTTTCTTGTTCGGCAACAAGCGATTTTCCCATGTATGTGGACACCCCCTAAGAAATTTAAGCCCTCAGATGCGGTGTGTGGCATGTTGTGGACGAGCCGTTGACATTTGTGTCAAAAGCCCTGAATGATTTCATTTTTATATTCCTTTTCAAAACCGTTTTTCTTCTCTGTTCAAATAAATTGCATCTCGATAACTCTTTAGTAAGTAGAATTAAGCCTAAATGTTATTAAATATTTTCATATTACCGCTTGCCGACTTTTTTATTTCTGCCGGTTTTGAGACGAACCCGTTTCTTCGTCAGGACACCAATTACGGTTTTTCTTTTAAGGTCGTTCTCGCTAATGAAATAATTTTTATATGTGTAAAATTAACTTTGGGATCAAACATTTTACTAAATGTTTTCAAATATTTGTACATGACGGGTACATATCGGAACCGGTAGACATAAAAAAGTCGGTAAGCAGTTATTTTTAAATATTTCATTACAATTGGTAAGTTTGACAACAAATATATATGCGCTCTGTAAACGCTCGAATATCCATAATCCTGAACCTT
The DNA here is from genome assembly GCF_059751315.1 of Micrasema longulum. NCBI lineage: Eukaryota > Metazoa > Arthropoda > Insecta > Trichoptera > Brachycentridae > Micrasema > Micrasema longulum. Next base: position 485,404 of record NW_028278059.1, on the reverse strand, counting down.
GAATTTAAAGAAAAATTCTACCTCATCTCTGTAGGGATATAAATAAAAATATATACCTACTCCCGTCTTGGGAGAAAATCCAGATTTGTGTGCAGGTACACGAACCAAAAAAATGTTACAAATATAATGCTTTAAATAATAATAAAAAAGAATCAAGCCAGTTAACAATCGTATGAAAATACTCAAAATGTTTTTAAAATACACTATGGTTAGTTTTAAATGTAAATGAAAATAAAAAGAAGATATTATGATCTCATAATAATTCTAACCGCAAATACAAAACATTTAAATTTTATTTTACTGCTCAAAGAGGCTCATATTTGTGTTTATCAACAAAGAAAGCCTTAACATGTTAGCAAAAGAAAATAAAAACCTTATTTTCACCGCACACAATGCATTTTGTTTGAAAATTTCTACCCTCTGAACTTAAGGCTAAAAAAGCAAATTTTCTACCCCTTCTATGGTAAAAATAAAAATTGTTTCTTCCGTTACTGCAAAAGGCAAAGGTTCAAGTGTTGTAATCAAGGGATGTAATCGCTAAAGAGCCCTAAACACGAGGCAGGAAAACTAGAGCCTTAAGACATGCTGCGCTAAATCGTTTACTCTAGAAGACTTGTAAGCGTTTTTCTACTTTCTTTTCAACCCCCAACGCTCAGCTTTAAGGTAGCGCTTGCTTTAAGTTTAATTCTTCTCGAAGCAGCTTTTAAAATTATGAACCTCGTTCAGTGTTTATTTACAATTCACAAAAAAATATAAATACACTTATTTAAAGTATGCGTTAAGTTTTAAATTGAAATGAAAACGTTTTTTAACCTGTGACGTTAACTTTCAAGTTTTTGTGAGAAATCTGTGGATTTTAAAAATATGAATGGCTTTCATGTTTGTCAAACTTATCTTTATATATATAATTCCTCCGTACGTGTGATGTGACTGAACTCCTTCTTAACCGATTTATGTGCTGTGTTCAGAGAAATTTAGATCTTTGCGCTGCGCGTGTTAATAGATATTAAAATCTTCAATCTAATATTTTTTTTAAAAGTAAGAAGCATAAATGTTTTATTCATCAATCTGCCAGGGTTGCATTTGAAGAGAATGCATTCAGAAAAAAATTGGAAACATGTTTTTTTTACGTGGAAAAAAAGTTTGTTTTTGAATGTTTACAAACAACGTTTTTTGTGGATCTCAATCAGATTTTTTCCTTAAATTCATTTTAATTTCTATTCGTTTATTTCTTTGTATTGGATTTTTGGTACTACTAAAATAATATTTAATTCAATATATTTTTCAAAATCGTATTCTTACATAAGTACCCCCCTCTGTCGGCGAGAAGACCGGAGTTCGACATTTGTAAAAAGAATGCCATATTTGAAAAAATGTTTATTTTATATTTTTCAACTTAACCATAAACAAGTACCTACTTAAATTTAATATTTGAATATTAACGATTTTTAGTTTTGAAATTTAATCATAAACAAGTACCTAGGTACCTACTTATCCATGAAAAGTATTTTTTCCAAGCTAATAACAGGCAATTCAACCTTCGGGCAGGACAACGTCTGACGGGTCCACCAGTTAATTTATAAAAATGATAAAAATAAGTGATGTTTTAAAAATGCTAAATAAGTCATTTTAGTGGATATAAAATATATCAATACACATTTATATATCATATATAAATATGTATTGATATATTATTTATATATATAAATAATATTTAAATTTATATACATATAAAATCACTACGAATATTGTGGAGAAATTTTTCATACATAATCTCAAAAATAAAATTGTTAAAAAACATTAACACTAACGCAACATGTTTGCCCTTGAAAACCGTGATGTCGAGATTCGTGACGATGACGATTCTTATAAAGTTTAAACGGTCACAAACAAAATTCAAAAGTTAACCGAATTGTGTCATATTTGGAGCGTGGCTTATACAATAAACCGTTTTTGCGGGAATTATGCCGCTAAGAAGTAAAGTTTTTTTTTTTTTTTTACTCGACAGTATTTCATAGACCCTAATTATTTATAAATGCTGAAAAGAGAAAAACGTGATTAACAAATTACAACAAGGATGCAAAATATGGTTGTATAGGCATTTACAGGGCTTATGACCTGTCATTTGCTGGTTTAAGTGGCCACTTTACATACTGTGTAACATTCACAATTTTGCCTGAAATCCATTATTTTGTCTACCAACATTTGAACAAACTAAAATATTGTATTAAAACCAACTGGTCCAAGAAGAAGTTTAAAAATTGGAAAATTGTTTTCAGGCGTTGCCTGGTATATGAAATGATTCAGTCAGATAAATCTCTTCACAACAATGCAAGTTTCAGCTCATTGACTTTGCTAAAATTAACAAATGGAGGTATTGAAGAGGTGTGGATGTTCAAACATAGTCGGAATGGTGAATGTTACCCAGTGTGTAAAGTGGCCACTTAAAACCAGCCAATGACATGGCATAAGCCTTGCTAATGTCTAGACTTCCATATTCCCTTCATTGAGGTATTCTCCATCCCCGTTGTAATTTGTTAATCTTAAATACTCCCGAGGGGAGAGTAATTAAGATTAAGATTATTTCACTTTACGTACGTGTTCGCATGATACGTTTTTTTGACTAAAATTTAAATAAATAATTTGCCTTTATGTAAATCCTTTGCAAACAAAGTACTGACCTCATATATTTTTTTTACATATTTTTATATTATCAAAGCACTTAAAAATTTACTATGATGATCATGTAAATGTTTATAAATGTTCTAATTATTTTCATAATTTTTCATTTATTACCCTAAAATATTATTCAGTTCTTTAAAACAAAAAAATAATTGGTAAATTTAATACCTAACTACTTTGCCTTGCACGTAACAATTGTTTTTTTCTAATGAATAGATAATACGTTTTCTATAACCTTTATACACGCCAGACGTGATCCATCAAATGTATATTTTAGTAGGCATCAGTGGCAAGCCGTTATTAATTATATGTATAAGTAATCTACAAAAAATGTTCAGTAATTTTTACCTTCATATAAATACACAATATGTCATCAATATAAATTTAAATTACTATTTTTTATACGGTTCTGTGAAAATCAACTCCAACAACAATTATTTTTGACCACGCGATAAACGAAGCCTTATTCTACACTATTTTAATACAATGCTTTAACAAAAGATTATTTACAAATACCACAATGACATTCAGCAGTGATTGTCAACACTGAGCACTGGCCGCTTCCTTTTAAAACAAATAATGCCAAAAACAGCCACTGCGAAGGCCACGTGTTTTTTTGTGATCATTTTATTTTATTTGGGATTTTACAGCTATTACATAAAAAAGTATGTAGAAATATATAAAAAATACTAAAGCCAATTTTAAAAATTCCACCGTTAATCTAATAATACATAATAAATAAGAAAAGAGTTTACGTAATTGGATATGTGAACGTTTGTATTCATGTGTGTGTGTGTGAATGTGGTACATGTGTGTGTGGGAATGAATGAGGGAGAGGGTGCGTATGTGTGGGTGCGTAAGTATAAAAAAAATAAAAAAATGTTTAATCTCGTAATTATATTGAAAAAAGTACAAAAAGAGCTGGTAAGAAGTTTGATTATTTTTAAAAAAGGTTTATACCTACTTTGGAAACCTTTTTGTTAAAATTAAAGTCAAGAAATGTAATAAATTGTATTTTTTTAAAAGTATGGTAAATTTCAAAACCTCATTATGAAAAAAAAACATTTAATTTTAAAATTTAATTAATACACACTGAATGAATAATGTGCAACGAGTCCCATACAATACGGTAGGTAACCACAAAATGCAGTACATACGATATAATGTCAACAATAAAACAAGGTAGGTATGACAATACGCGTACGTTGATTCAAAACGAACATGCAAATACCTATTTTATGCACCTACATAATTTATAAATAAGAATAACATACACGTTTGATAGAAATGATTGGAATGATAAAAATCAGGTGTCACAAAAAGTAATACATAATATGTCAACGGTATCCTATAAAAGAAAAATATTTCTTCGGAAATAATGTTCGAAATACTAGTTTCCAAATAAAGGATCTTCAAATAATATCTGTAATCTGCAAGCTTGTTTGAGTACTAAAAAACTGACTTGGGTTAAAGATGTAAAATATAGTGTGCTTTTTTGTATGGAGGAATTAGCTGGGGTAATCAACAAGTTTAATCGTTCACTAAGAACGGGCTGAGCGCTAGCACTAAACGCACTTCATACTTATTTTTTTAAGAGAGATATAAACGATGTTGGTGATTTATAATAAATAAAAATTATACAGTTTATATTCTGATAAACTTATTTATTGAAAAACATTTTTATCGAAAGTAAAATAATAATGATTAGCTGTGCATAATCGCCTATTTTAAAGATTCGCCTCTCTGGTAGGTACCTAGACTTGTAAAACTCTATTTAGGACCTTTGTTCTACTTGATATTCACATTTGTTTGATGTGTCCTATTCAGGAGATACAAAAATGTCCGAATTTTGAAATTTGAAATGCCCTATTCAGGAGAAACAAATGTTCAAATTTTCATTTGTGCCTAAGTAGTGTTTGATTTAAATAATATCATGGTTATCTTTTTTTATATTGGTTAGCGGTAAAAAATTGGCATTTTGCAAAAAACCTGCAAGCAGATATAGGTATATTATTTTACAAGTTAAATAAAAATAAATGCCCTTCTGCGCATATGTATTAGCCATACTATTGGGGTGATAATTTATGTAAAATACTTTACTTGAATTTTTTCAATACCGTTGTTTTAATAAACATTATTTTGATTCAGTAGTTTTAAATTATTTTTGTTCTAAATACACAATTAGTATTGAATGGAAAAAACGTATTATCAAAAATTTCTTGTGTTTTCCTAATGTTGTTGATGTTAGTAGATACTTTGACCTTTCAGTTGAAAGATTTCCATTGCATAACGCTATCAAAGTTCCCTAGAAGTTATGGCTTCCAATGTACTCTCCTTACAAAGCATAGCTAGGAATTCATGTAAAGCTTCATACGGAGCTTTGTAGGTAACTTTGCTTTATGAAATAAGATGTTGGGAAAATTTTGTGATGGAGTTTCACTTCTCTATTTGAAGCTTTTTAATGAAAGCCGATTATTGTACGAGTGGATGCAGTGAGTTTTAATACTAAACGACTTACAAAACAAGGCTTTTAATTTTAGTCACTTTCTACTAAAAATTGTAATTCACTTTCTTGTTTAATTACTATTATAATTATGTACATTGTTTTTATAGTACGTGTCTGGGCGAATAAGGAATCCAATTCCGTGTTTAATTTTTTTTTACCTGAGAGTAGCCACCATGTCGAAATAACTCGTCCAGGATTTAAGTTCTACTTCACACGCAAAACTGTATTCTTCAAAAAAGCATTTTTTCATTTTTTTTTTTTTATAATTTTTTCGTTCACAATTATTTGGTACATTTTTATTACATAATATATAACTTTTAATGAAATCAATAAAATCGCACACAGGCATAGCCTGTGCGGTGAGTATACTAAATCTAGAATACTAAAATCTATGGTGTAGATGCATAATATTTAAATATATTTTTTTTAAACATACAAACAAAAATTTAATGTTGAAAATATGAGAAAAAAATCTGAATTTAAGAAATAGAAAATATATAGAATACATGTAGAGCAAAAAATTATTAAATAAAGTTGATAATTAAATTAGGATAAAATACAAGAGCAAATTGAAAGTTTCTCAGGAACAGAAAATATTGACATTTATATTTTTGACCCAGTTTATAAATGAATTATAAGTAGAAGAGAGGCTTAAATTATCACGATTCGTTGTGTCTATAAAATAGGAATTATACAGTCGGATTACAAACGGAATCTCCTAGACCTGATTCCTTCTTTGACTATGGCAGTTTGAATTTTGATGGAACAAGTGCTGACAATTTATAAAAAACTTTAGACGCCGGGGACAATCATTATATACATTTTTAAAATTAATATTTTTTCCGTTTTACATCGTTCAAAGTGATAACTTAATCAGCCAATCACAGGTTTTAAGTTAAATAAAAAAAATAATTTCGAAATAGATTTTACTTCTCTATTTAAATATTTCTGGCTATGATGTCACATGAGGCTACATAAAAATCAAGACTTGATACATGTGTCTTTTAGTTTTTTTAATAATTTGGTCTTATTTCGCTGCAACATGCCTAAATTAATATTAATTAAATTATGAAATCATGAAAACCCATGGGAGTCACATTGAACGAAATGTTCAAAAAACATGAAAAAACGTGGGATCTCCAAAACATTTACCTTAGAAGCAAATAAAATAATTTCAATTTGTAAAAAACCATTATAATTATTATTTTGCTAATAAAAGTACCTATAAAAATGGCGTATATGAGACGTGTGATTTTTTTTGCATTGAAACAAATCGGACTGCAGGCTATTATTTCAACTTTAAATAGCATTTTTATGACTAAAGTGGGCTTCAGTATTTTGAACAAAAGTAAAAAGCTAATTGCGATAATTTCTGCATTTACATTACATTAAAACGGCAAAAAATGGACTCCGGTGTTTTATCCTCTAGGGTATAGATATGTATATGTGCAAAAATACTGTTATTAACTCTTCGAAAATTGTGGTAAATAATCTATTTACGCGCGATGATGTAACATTGTGTTACCAATAGCAAAAAACTGAATATTCTAATGTTCAGACATTTGAAAAAAAAACATTGAGAAACACTGTTAAACATTTTTTTTCCATAATTTATAAAAACAAACATATAGTTTACCCCTGTTATAGCATATAAATTAAAAATTATGAATACGCCCCTAAATTTACATGTGAGCGTCGCCCATCACTGTCAATAACAGACTGAATCTGTTTCACACAAACACTAGCCACAAAACAGCGTCTCTGTTTTCCTCCCTTATTATTATTATTATTATGGATGACTTATTCTTTGTATACAGATTTATTGCTGTATTGGCGATAATTTATTATTTGCGTAGCAACGATACGTAAATATTTTTCACATACAAATCCAGCATAGCTATTCAAGTTTTATTTTATAAATCCGATTTGAAAATGTCTATTTGATGATCACAAAAACACAACTTCATAATTAAAAAAATAAAACAGGTATGTCAAATCTTTTATCGTGTATAAACTTGTATGACATCGTCATATTTTACTAAATGTAACACAACGTTACAGCACTTTTTCATGTGGGATTTTTTAGCACAGTCATCTAAGAGCTCAAACAAAATATTGACAAGAAGTAAAATAAAATTATTTTTTTCTCTCTGGTATAACTACGTGCAGACAAATTTGTGTCAAATGAATAGAGTCGTACATTTTACCACGTGTATTTGTGATATCTTTGCATGCAAAATTTTACTCTCATGTTTATTAAGGTCGAGCAAGCGTTATCTGGTACCGATCGTTATAACTATATCACGTATACCGCGTGTGTACGGAATAAGGCTCCCGATGGCAAAAACAAGACATTTCATTTAGAAAGGGGTAAACGATCTACCCTTAATATAATCCAAATATGGCGAAGGCAAAAGACAGAGGTCAAACGTGGCCTGAATAAAGTATAGGAATATTCCTTCGCCCCGATTAAGGAGGTCCTTTCTTCCAGTCTTGTTATGTCTCTATTATTTCAGAAATTCTTAAAATACCGGTGTGCCAGTTTAAGGCTTCTTAAGCGGTTTTAAGGTCAAACAATCCCTTTGTAGTGGCTACGCATCAGGCAAAAATAAAAGTTATTATGAAAAAATATTTGGTCTTTAATATGTAAAGATCACTAGATTTACCTCTCTAGATAATAAATATCCCAACAGAGCTGGAGAGAACTTTAAAAGGGGAATATATAAAAAAGGTCTTGACAATAAGAATATTTGTTCAGCTTGTAATTTAAAAAGTAATGTAAACTGATAACATAATGTTGTTGAAGATATTGAGGACTGTATTGAAAATAATGTTCTAACATTTAAATTCAAAATCTTTGCCCAAAAGTATTACGGTGCACGAATTACTTCAACTCACAGTTCAACAACAGAAAAAACATAATTTAAAATAGTTTATTTAACGCTTCTCACATTAGATGTATTAACCTCAAAAAAACTCAAAATATTACCTTAATTGAGTTTTGAAAAAAGTTCTTAAAATAACAAAGATATTTTAATTTGAATACTGTAAGCGTGTTGGGTATTATGATCAATACAATTTACACAATTCTTAACAACCATCATCATTCCTTTTCCGTACTTAAAAGTGCATAGGGCACCGCATTGGTAAACCAATTGTAGCGTGTCTTGATCATTTTTGAGATGATCAGTCTTACGCTTCCAGTACCAGTCCAGGAACTATGAAATATTCCAGTGTGAAAACATCCTTTTAAATAAATATTTCACGACGGCCATATCACCCGAGAAATAATTAGACTAAAATCAATATACGTACATTTTATGGATCTACTATATTACAACATACATTTAGAACATTTTAGTGAAAGAAATAAGGAAGTCATGGTATTTTCAGGCTTATAATTTGTCACTAGAAAATACAAGTGGCCATTTTACACAATGTGTAACATTTACTATTTTCCTTACTTTAAACATAAATATTTCTTAAATTCTTTTGTTGTATGTTGATTTTTTTCTGAAACATTTATAGTGGCGGGTGAGATTTATCTGACTGAATTATTTCACTCACATACTTTGCAAAGCAGAAAATATCTTATTAGATTTTTATTTTTATTTGTTTATTTTTCCATACATTTATAAATATGGAATTTTCAGTACAAAAATACACTTAAAGAGACACATCTTAAAATGAAGCCTCACTCTAATTTGGAATAAAAGCCCACAAAGACTTTAGCGTCTGAGCGTGGTCAATAAAAAAAAAAATCATAGGTTTATTGTATATAAAAATGGTGTGACACAACCACGTAAAGAAAAACATGATCAACATATGCTGTTATTACAAAAACACGATTTATTTGCAGTAAAATTTTTATTTTTTATTAGCTTCGATCGATCAATATCTTTCTTGGGAAAAAATTCGTAAAATTAAAAATAATTACAAATGTAAATATGAACTAGTTAATGATAAAACCAAATTTGATAATCTGTATAAAGAAATCAATGAAATTGATTGTTCTTTAATGATTTATTGTATTTAAATCCAGTAGTCAAAAGAAAGAAATTCTTTAAAGTATTAAAGTTGATATTCAGAAAAAGGACGTACTATAAAAATAGTATGTTTTCTTGTTCAAATCAGTCTTGTATTATTCGAGCATCCTATCCTTTGCAAGAATTTTTTGTCTTGACACATGTCTGTCAGACTCAGAGATTTCTCATAATGTTATTATTTTCTACAGTTGACAGATAAACTGTCCTTCAAGCGTGTATCTCACATAATATAATATGACAAGAATACTCGTACAAATGAGATGATCATAAAACAGGAAAAATACTTTTCGGGTCTAAAAAAATGAACAATTCAAACAGAAAAAAGTATTTCAAAACCCACATGTAGTATGTAAAAAATATATATATTAAAAACACCTTATTTAAGTGAATTTCTCTCGTAACGTATGGCATATTCCCCGAGTTTTAAATTTTCTCGGCACTATCCACGAAGAATCCAATATTTTATAGAAATAAGAAAATCTCTACAGTTTACAGAGCCCATACATCTTCTGTTCACATGCGAAGATATCAGAACTACTTTCTCGCATACCGAAAGCGAATATATGCAAAACGAAAGTTATTTTTTCGCTTTTTGCAAAAGCGAAATGTTCAGAGACAAAGAGATATTAAATTCTTTACTACATTCAAATGTTATCATAGTAACGAAAAAGAAAAAATGCAATTTCTTACCCAGACTGCCTCTCGATATAAGGTGTGTTTGTCATTTTTACAGCTTTGTTAAAAAAATTTTACACTCTTGAAATTCAACCAAATAATATTTTTTTAAATAATGTAAAAGGAACAAAAATAAGGTTTGAAATTATTATCTCCATGATTTCCCGTTGCGCTTCCACTGGTGAATAAGGCACTGCATAATTCTTAATGCTCTAATTGCAGTATATCTTAAATTATTTGCCTCAATTCAGGGTAAGAAGGATGTATATACAATACAATATTATTAATACATATCGTCAAGCCAATACCAAAGCCGCGAATCTGTATTTTTGCCTGTTTTGACACTAAAATATGAGAATTCATTCAAACCTATTGCCAGCAACGTTTAAAATGTGTTTTTATCCGTCAACATTTGTTTCCTTGAAAAATTAAAAGATTTAGTCAAATATTACAAAACACTCATTTTTCATGGCTCCAAAACTGTTCAATGCATTTTATAAGGACAATATTTTTTATTTTATTTTTTTTATTGAAATTTTAGATGAATATTTGGATTAAAAAAGTTGATATAAATAATTTATTTTGTTTTTAATTTTCTCATTTTTATTGTCATAAAATTGACTTCTAACTTTAGCACGTATTTTTTATTCTTTGATATCTATCGTATTCTTCCAGTAGTCTTTGATTGTTTTTTTTTTGTGTTTATGCAATAGTTTTTTTTAAATATTTGTTGTTTAATAACTCATGTATACCTATTGTAAAATGCAAAGAAAAAAACGAGCACAAACTACTAAAACAGCAAATTTGAAATTATGTAACAGGATCGAAACCACCTACCATTCCACCAATCTGACTAAACACCATTCATTTTTCAGAATTAATTGAACCCTTAACTTGTTTGCCTAATTTACTAAGCTAAAATGGCATACTAAGTGACTCCTACTGAATGCTGTCTATAACACTATTTTCATGTCTTTATCCTTTTCCTTTTTTAGAAAACAATTTTTTTTTAATGTGTTTTATAGAAATTCTTCAAATTATGTTAAAAAAATAAAATGAAAATGTTTTGAAAAAAAAAACATTTAAAATTCTTTTCCAACAAATCAACAATGACATAAAAATATTTTTAAATTGTAGATAATTTGATTTTTCAAAAAACCATAGTAATAAATAGATTTTTTTGATATTTAACTATTTGAAGATAGTTAAGTAACAACATAAATAGATTTATGACACTAATTTTGCACTTTAAACCTCAAAATCTCAAAATGATGTTTTTGCACATTCGCGATTTTGACATTGACCTGACGCAAAGATGTCACGGTATACATCGATATCATAATTTTTATAAATTTATAACCATCTTTATTTTTATGAGAACTCATCGCGTTTCTCCTTGTTTAAATTTACCGAGATTTCCAAAGTCGCATTTGCTGCGTGTTGTGGCTGCAATGGAGATTAGCTCGGAGCAAGGATAATAATATGCAGCAACAGCAGTTTTAGAGAGACGCTCTTCATCTTTGATTTCGTTCAGTACAAACTTAAGTAGGCTGGATAGTTAAAAAGCCACCAAACTGGTATTTCTCTTCAAATATTTGAACTAACACCCTGAAACCAGACATAGTGACATGAGTTTGGCTGATTGGCCCGTTGACATTTTGCAAATCGGAAATATTTCATAATTCTCTTATCATAGGTTTATTCATATAAACTAGTGACGTCGTTACATACATTATATCTTTTATCATTTTTCGCAGACATTTTCAAGAAACGTTGCGTTATAATTTAATGATTTAATATTTTTACTGCGCGTAAGAAAACATTTTTGTCTCAAATTTCCCGTAGGGCTGAACTTCCTCTTGAGCTTTGGACGTATTGGTCACAGACACTTATGAGATTTCTCGTCGTTTGATAATATTTCAATAGTTAACTTGATTAAAAATTGATTTCTGATTTATCTTTTGTAACTTTCCTTGTTTAATAATAAATATTACTTTTTTTATGTTTAACAAACTTTCAGTAGGGTTGCAGTGAGTCACATCTTGCAGGAGGGTGTGATTCTTTTGAATGCTGCGAATGCCCAGTTGTATTCCACCGGCAACACTACTGACTAGTCCAACTCGTTAGCGTTCACGTCGCGAACCCCGGGCAATGGGATATAACTCATAACGGTGTAATCATAGCAGATAATAAGAGAATAAAAGGCGAGTTTCTAGTGTCTTAAAACCAGATCCACAAGAGAAAGCAACGAGAAACCACTCTGGTTATCTTTTTCCAAGAATCACTATGACGAGTACATCCAACAGGCAGTTGTTCTGGCCTCAGAGTAGCGCAGGACCGAGATTCTTTCGCTGAAGTGATCGCCAACGTCGGGGGTATCTGATAAGCCACCGCGAGAAGAAGATTTTGATAAAGGTACCGTATTTTTATGGCGATATATGTTGGATGTTATGATGGGTATTAACATAAGTTGTGTTCATTTTTTTTAAATTAAAACATGAGTAGTAAATTTTTTTTAAATAAAATTTTATATTCTACAAAGAATTGTTTGCTTTTACAAAAAATGTTTTATTTTATTTGATTACAAGCCTTTAAAATGGAATGTCAAGCAGACGGAAGCGAGCATTTTTGATACTTCTTTCTGTTCGCGATCAATCGAGGGAATATAGGAAAAAGTTAGAGGTGAATAAAGATAATACATTTTTTACTAATTTGTTGGAATAAAATTGAAGGAGAATCTTCGTTATTAACTAATGTATTTTAATTTTTCCTCTTGTTTCCTTCATTCAAAAAAAAATACACAACTTATAATATTATATTAACACCATGTAAAGATAATAATGTTTTTGTACCCTGCTTAAAATTTTAATAGAGATCTACCCAATAATTAAATAATGAAGAACTTTATTTTTTTTATATTTGTTAATTTGTTTAAAAAATAAACATGTGATGATAACCATCCAAACCAAACTTAAAAAAAAAATATTTGTATTTACCGTATTATCAGCGCTATGATTGATAAAGTTTTATAATTTTGAAATTATCTACTCTGCCAGTCACGTTACAAGCAGTCGGAGAGTTCTGCTCATTGGTGAGTTGGCTTTCCGGAAACCGGAAATCCATCACAATATTCTGTCATTGGTTGATTTGAAAAAACCTGTGATGTAATTCGAAGTGGTTAATTTTTATTAAAATAGTGTTTTTTTCGTACAAACGTATATCGAAGTATCTCGAAAATTTAAGATACTTCGCCATATAACTAAATGCTCTCATTTTTACGAGGTGTAAGAAAATATTTGTTATACACCATTTTCTGTACCTCTGAACTTCTTTTTTAATGCCAGTGTAAACTTAAAAAAACAAACTGAATACTTTTTGTGGTATTCTTGGCAAATGTGTTATACTACTCGTACATTTAAAAACGTTTTTCTTTTTCGTAATTAATGGGAAATTAAATCACACAGAAAAACAGCTACTGCAAGTAGTATTGAAAAAGGAGTGAACAAAGTGAAATTATGTCCTTTTGACAAAGCAAAAAGGGGATCTAACAATGACTAGATAAAAATCCCTTCTCTAATACACAAAGATACACTAAAACTGTATTAAATGGATGTACATATATTATTTTCAATTGATACAAAATTGAACTTGAGATGTTTTTTAAATAACGTTCACATTACTAATCAGTATAATGTTTTGAGATTAAACTGCATTATAAAAAAAATTATTGTAAATTCAAGTGTAAATTGAGCAACTGAAGACATGAACGACTGCGACGCGGTACAAATCTTTATCAATTAAGGTTACACATCTACGTACACATATAACATCAACCTTGATGATGGACGTTGTAATGCGATCCGAAACGTCAGTAAATAGTATGAACGATATATGGCATATTAACCCAGAAAAAAATTATATCGCAATTCAAAAATGTTTTTAATTCATTTTGGTATTTAATGTAGTGAAAACTTTATTAAAACGTTTTAAAAACTTTTTAGGATCTTATAAACTAATTTAATAAAGTACATAAAGTTTAATATTTTTGTTAAGTATGCAATATTACTACTTAATACAATATTTTTATAAATTCAATACATATTTAGAAAAACAATTCTTATGAACATAATTGAAAGTGTCAAAAAAGAGAAGAGGAGGTTACAGGTATTTTCTTTATATTTTCTTATCGGCTCTTCTAATATTAACAGCTTTCTAAGGTGTTGAATCCAGTCCTTGTCTAAAAAAAATTGAACAACGTCAAAATATCGTTGACAATTCCACCTGGTTCAAGAAGTATAAAAATTGAAAAGATTTAAAATATCTCTGTTGAATATGTATATTCTAAAAAAAAAACAGAAAAATTCGACAATTTGAGGTCTGGTTTCGACCCAAGCAACGTGGTTTCAAAATTGCTATCGTAAAATGGTCCATTTAACACATTTTTAGAAATTTAGATTAGTATTTTCTAAAAACAAATCATTGTAAAATTTAATTTCTGAATTTGTTCACGTCAGAAACAGCGTTTAAGTGATTTAAGATTTGATCTGAGCATCATGGTTTTGAAAATTATGACTAATTTGGTCACATCCCCAATTTGCATTTAGTTTGTTCTGAGGCAGGGTAGAGGCAGTCAAGCTGTGGACGGAAGATAATTTGAATGGCAGTTAGTCCATCTACAATCCACCGTCCACTGTCCAGTGGGCGATCAATCATGTCGCCGTGTCTTCAGTGCGGTTTATTTTCCCTGGATATTCCGTCCATTATGTTCACTCTGCTTCCTGTGGCGACCGGGACACGATTCCTGTCCCGGATCAGCGTTCCCCGATCGTAACTAATCCCGAATATACTCAAACCAAGGGTGATTAAAACAGACACTACGAATATAGCAAATGAGATACACGTTCTCTTTATTTTATATTTAAAAAACTACCTCATAATATAAACAATGTGTTTGTTGCATTTGATTTGTAGTTATTCAATATATAATTACAATAAAAAAAACTTTATTTTTAACAACTTAATATTTGTTAAATTATTATGAAAATAAAACTTTGTTATCAGCGTTACACAATTTTATTCTTTTACAAGAACACAACTATAGTTTCGGGAGAGCACTCCTCCCATCGACGGGTGATATAAAACTCTTTTATATTTATTATTAAATTATTATTTTATATTTTAAAAGAGTTTTATATCACCCGTCGATGGGAGGAGTGCTCTCCCGAAACTATAGTTGTGTTCTTGTAAAAGAATAAAATTGTGTAACACTGATAACAAAGTTTTATTTTCATAATAATTTATAATGAAGTGTTACGAAGTGAATGCCGATTCAATTAAAAAAAAAAAAAAAAACTTAATATTTGTTTTACTATCAACTGGTTTTAAAGCTACACAAGCTTCCTCATCAAAGTACAATTGAGTTGTTAAATTTACTAAATTGTGCCTCGTTAAGAAAGCTTTTGTTATTTCGAAACCGATGGGTTATCAAAAAAATATATTCAATAAATATTATTAAGTATTTGTCAATAACCCCTTACCGACTTTTCTTTGTCTACCGGTTTCGAGACGTACCCGTCTCTTCGTCAGGACACCAATTAAACCAACATGCAAACCAACATGCAAAACCTACTATGCACCTTCAGCATAGTTGTTGCACAAAAATATAAAACCAATACGACATGCATTTTAATAAGCACATGCACTGATTAGGACAAATATGCACTGATTAAATTATGAAAATATTCTTTTGTTTGAGAATTAATGAAAAAAGTAGAGGTGATGGAGGGAGGGGGTGAGTTTAATAGGTTTAATAGGGTGACTTTTACAGTGAAACATCGTATAAAGGACTATATTGGAAGTTTGTTTGATTATTGATGAAAGGAACATTATTTTTTAAAGGTTTCCTATTGTGAAATATTTCCATATTAATGATGTAATAACTTATATTTATATACAAGTTATTAATTTAAAAACTACTTGGTACACTTCCACTTATTTATTTTGACCAATTAGCGCTTTCACCCTCTAATGGGCATTTTCAGACTTCAGACCATTCATTTTTCAGACCTTCAGACCATAAAAAATAAGTGGAAGTGTATCAAGTATGTTTTAAATTAATAACTTATATGTAAATATAAGTTATTACATCATTACCATGGAATTCCATCAAGAATTGTCAAAAAATAATTTGAATGAAATTTCCATATTTTTTACTTTAAACCCTTTATTATTTGTATGTAAGATTTTAACCCCTGTATTTGTATTAAAGTCATGATTGAAATTGATTAGGTGATTTGCGGATTCAGAGAAATAATTATTGCGAGGACACCTCATATGTTCTTTAAGACGAATATCAAAATTTCTTGAAATTTCTCAAATTTTTTGATATTCGTGTTAAAGAACATACAAGGTGACTTCACAATAATTTCTCTGAATTTGCAAATCACCTAATCAAGACTAGACTTGAGCGTGGATTTCTGATCTGGACGCCTTACGAGTTGAAGTACTATGTTATACTGGAGATGGCTCAGAAGAAATTTCTGAGGTAGCTTTACTTAAGAGAGTACGGAAACTATCCGTGGTTGTACCCGTCAGATTTTATACTCGGAATGCTTGGCTGCAGTAGTTTGGAGAAAAAAAGAAACTCATATTTGGTCATGTATTTAATCCGATTGATAAGTGGTATTATAATCAATGAAAGTGTAATAGAAAATACTTTTCTTTATGTTTCTAATGACTACTTAAGATAACGTAATGCCAGTAGGAAGAGCGATGTTTTTCATCATCATTACCTTTCCGCACCTAATGGCGCATTGGGAACTGCATTGGTACACCAATCGCATCAATCTTGATCATTTTTGTTGCAGATAAGTAAAATAATCAGTCTTATGGTTCAAGTGCCAGTTCAAGGACTATGAAATATTCTAGTATAAAAACGTTTTTAAATCAATATTTCCTCTGAACCATGTCGGAAATTGAATCCGAGACCTCTTGTTCGGTAAGCAAACGCGCTGATCGCTACACCACGAGGCCGAAAATATTTTTACTCACCCGTATCTCTTTAAATATCGAGGTCTTTCATGTTATTGAAAGAAAGATCAGATAGGATAGCTTCCTTTTACTCTAATTTACATTTAAATCTAAATTTAAAAAACACACGAAACCCACCCTATCCTAAACTTCATACAGGGTAAATTGTTTATATTTTAGAATATAATAACTGATTTTAAGGAACCTGTTCCATATAATACAAATAAAATATATAACATTTACATATTACGTATTTGTATACTTATACAGGAATATATAAAATATAAATTAATGTAAAACGAACTCTCTTTCTAAACACGAGTTTTTACTTAATTAAAAACGTTATTATAAACTATGTATGTACAAAATATTTATAAATTTATACTTAAAAAAAAAAAAAATTCAATAAACAAAAAAAAATACTCTGTATTTTCATTTTAGTATTTTTTTTGCGTTTTAGTTGTTTTTTTTTATTTATCAGTTTATTTCATGTATGCCTTGAACACATTATTTGTTACGTACATAAACGTATTAAATAAATGAATCGAAATTGAAATGAATTGCCGATTTGATAAATACACGGGTTTATTTCCATCCCCTGTAGAATCTTTGGTCAGAGTAACTGTCAGTTCTGCTTTAGACGTCTCCCAGATTACGAGCCGTAGTAATGGCGGCATCGTATGCAATTTCCCGCATGTTATATGAGGCGTAATGACATCATGTGATGATGTTAAAATGGGCGACCACTGTTCAGCAGAAGTCACCATTCGTAATTCAAACACGCAATTTGAATTTGTGGTGAGGTCCGTGTGATTAAAGCCATTATTTGTTAGTGGAATAAATATAGGAAATTTGTCAATTTGATGCCTTTGCCTATTAAAAATCCCAATGTAATTCCTTGATTAAATTTTATTATTTCCTTTTATTTGACCAACAAATACTCTCGCCTAAGTAGGCATTTTCATAACCGCTTTTTTTTTAATGCTGTCTATTTTATCACAATCACAGATGATACCCTTATATATATATAGCGGGAGAAAACTATGAAGACTCAATTAATAAATTGAATGAAGATCTACAGAACATATCGTCATGGCTAAAGATAAATAAATTGAAATTAAATGTTAGTAAAACAAAATATATGGAAATAGGTAATAAAGCACATGGCATAACAACGAATGTAAACATTGATGGTAAAATTATTGAAAGGGTTGATGAAATGAAATACTTAGGAATTATTCTTGACTCCAGATTAAATTTAACATCACACTTTGAATATATACATAAGAAAATTTCAAAAAAGATTTTCTTCCTGGGAAGAATTCGAAAAAAAATTAATAAAAAGAGTGCAGAACTTATATACAAAACAATGATTGCCCCTCATTGGGACTATTGCTCTACTATATTATATTTAGCTAACGAGGGAGACATAAACAAGTTTGAAATACTACAAAATAGAGCAATGAGAATTATACTGAAAAAAAGCAAATATAATAGTGTTGAAAAAATGAGAAAACAATTGAACTGGATAGGAATAAAGAGAAGACCATTGTATAATGTATTTGTATTTATATATAAAGTGTTTAATAATCTCATGCCAAAGTATTTTATAAGTGAAATTATATTAAATAGAAATGTACATAAATATAGGACAAGAAATAGAAATAGGATAAGACTACCACTTAAGAAAAAAACAAAATCACAAAATAGCTTAATGTATAAAGGGTTAAAACTGTATGATGAGATGCCTGAAAGTATGAAGAATGAAAGAAAACTTACGGATTTAAAAAAAAAATGTTATGTTTATTGTAATAATGTAGTTATGTAAGAAATATTTAATAAGTATTTGTTATAATTGTAAATATATTAGTTAATATACAATGTAATATTAACTAACTTAAGTAAATAAATAAATAAATAAACAATCTTAGTGTTACGTAAAACATTAGCTAATCTCAGGAAAAAAAAATCTAAAATAGAAAACCGTGTGCAGTAAAGTCCTTTCTTAGCGTAGTAAATGATGCGTTAGCTTTCTATGCATAAAGCTTTAGGTTTCATTCCTGGGAGGGTTGACATGACATATTTAGTAATAAGGTAGTTTTTCTTTGCAATTTAAATTGCAGCTTATGAAATCGAAATTTTAAAAATTGGTTGTTGCAATTTTTGTATTTGCGAAACCGATAGGAAAACTTTTGGCCTTTATGACTGTTTACGAGTATGTAGGAGTATTTTTACTTATATACGTCATCAATAGATTTAAGTAATTTTTCAAACTTACGATAATAATAATCAAAACTGATGTCGTTAAATTATATTGATTTCCATAAATAACACTTATGGGTTTTCGTTACTTGATTATTCAAGTGGTTAAACGGTTTTTGCTTCTGTTCGTCATTAGCAATGACAATATCAAACATAAAATTTTATGGACACTGGCAACACCAAACGCCAGGCAGTCCACAACAACAAATTGATCACGCCACCGGCTGCTACAAACCGGAAATTCGTGAACCCAGTCTTTCATCAGCGCTAGTAGTGGACGTCTTATACAATATTATAACCGACATCAAATCGTTTAAAAAATTAACTCATTTTATAGGGTTGTCCATATTTTATAATTATAGTGCAATTATAGAGCTAATAAAAATTCTAAAATTTTTAACAAACTTCATTTTGTTAATACTTCAGAGATTTTTTAAATTGAAAAACACGCAACTTATACGACTAAAATCCTAGTAAGCTTAATTAAATGTAATTAATGCAACATTAAAAACATTCCGTTTTTAGGTATGTAAAGAGAGTTCTTTCACTGTAATATTTTATCGTTCCTGGACTGGCACCCGAAGCGTAAGACTGATTACCTTACCTTTCCGTAACAGATGGTCAAAATATGCTGCAAAATAAATAAAATATTTACAAATGCAGTTGATGCCCTATGTACCCATAGGGCTCTGATTACAATGGGAAGTAAAATATTTTTAATTGTGTAAACAGTTAAATTGAATTTTAAAAAATCATGTTTTTTTTCGAAACATATAATTTTGAAAATTACATTTTTAATGCAAAAAAATGATTTTTGTTTAAAGGCGATTAAAGCTTAATATGTTGACTTCCCATAGTTAAACTGGCTTAGGTGTGAATAAAGGTTTTATGATGATGTAACGTAAATAATACGTCAGAAATACTGTTTTCATTAATTAAACATAACGCCATTCCATTTGCGTTGAAGTACATATTATTATTTATTAAACACCACAAAATCATGGATGTTAAATTTTGTTAATAGTCGTTATGAAACAACGCCGAGGGAAGCAACAATTTTTCTAGACAGCTATCATCAAGTGGTGGCAACCTAGAGCCTAAACCACTTTTATCTACTTAACACAGCATGTCATGTCCTGAACGTCCACTGTTCACAGTTCGTAGGGGTTGTTTACTTCTGAGCTACAGGACGCGGACTTGACGTGGAAGGACTAACACGATGTGTTACCAGCCGAAAGAAGCCTCAAAGCTCTTTGTCGATGCCACATATTCTAACTAACGAACCGACAAGGACTCTAATAATTCATTTTAATTTAACAAAACGTTATTTTGTGATTTGTGATTTGCGTCAAATAAATCGCATAGACAATATTTGTTTTAAAAAATATCAACTTAATTTTAAAGTAATCTCATTTATTATTAGCCTATTGTTTGTTCTATTATTAAATATTTCATTAGCACCCAGTATAAATTATTAAAATTAGGGATTCTCAAATATCGTGTTTTGAAAAAAAGGATAAGACTTTGATATTTTTTTATGGCGATTTTCAGCGTATTTTGGTCAGTTTTTTTTCAAATAATCAATGTGCCTTGATATTGGCTATAACCTGTTTTTTTTCAATCTCCGTGTGTTTTGAAAAATAGGTCTTAATTGCAGCGTATGAATGAATGCTAAGGTAATTCGACTTCAGGCATAGTAGGCGAACGCGCTTACTACTACACAACGATGTGGACTTGTCTACATTCAAATTCCTTTTGCAGGATTTTAACTTGAATGTAGCTATTGAGTCAAAAACACTCATTTACAGAAAAATTCGATTTATGACATTCGAGATGGTTTTATAAAGAAAATAAAAAATTTCGCTTAACGAAAAACTTTCTAAAATAAAACGGAAAACTTCTGGTAGTCAAAATACTTTTCAGGTTATTATTTGATTAACTAAGTAAATTATGTAATATTTTTTTTGTTTGAAAAGGATAATTAAAATAGTATCTTTACATATATTTGTTTCTAAATCATCTGAAACACCTAGCAAAAAGGGCAGCATATTACGATTTCTGAATATTCTATAAACACAATGTAATTTATTCGAGGTATTTAAGGGTAAAAAGTAGATATTATTAATTTTATTTTATTTATTTATTCATATAGAGATACATATTACAAGAAAAATAATAAAGTATACCTAACTCTATGCAACCAGTCTTGAGTTGGTATAGAGCAAAATATAATATGTAGGCATGCATATTATTAACACGTACTACAATAAAATTTATAACGGAAACAAAACTTTCAATTTCAATTGTTCATGTATAAATGTTAAAAAACAGAAAAACACAGTAGAAAGTGCAAAACAAAACCACATGATCGATAGGAAATAAACACAAGTTTTTAGGGGTTGAGAACAATGGTTTTTGGTATTTTTTTTTTTTAAATCTAGGATATGTTTTGTTTTATCAATCATGACAATTGCAGCTCGTAAAGGATGTCTATTATATATTGTTACCGACGGGAACGCGACCGGACCGGAAGGGTAACGGGCAAACATAAAAATCGCTGGTTCGAATACCACTTAAGTCTCGTAAGTCCAAGATCTGAACGGCACATTTCAAGCAACAACAGAACTTTTTGATTCTTGGTGAGATGAATACAGGAGCCGCACGTCAAGTTTTGACATTTCCTTTCGATGTTTTAGTCCTGTAAGAAAGGGACTCCCGTTTTCAGGGAAAGGTTGCAGCCAGGTACTGTCGATCATACTGCCGTCCTTTTTAAAGTCCGATGGTCCCGTATACGGCTTCAGTGGAGAAGTCTGTTATTCAGAAATTCCTCCCTTAGCATTTTCTCAACACTACGTCTAGAGCCCGGCTTACGCGGCGGTCTGCTGTCAGGTGGATCCTTCGGTCAGGTTTAAACGAAGTGAAGTCGACAATTCTTGGAGCCGAAGAGAAGTGGAGCTGCAGAGTAGAAAAAAAAAATATTTTCAGCCGTAAAAATAAAAAATTATTTCATGAAAGTTGTCGGGCTATATTTTTTAATATGCACCGTGCCGTAATAATACGAACATGTTTGAATGTCTACCGCCAATTCCGCTGGTTTAAAGAGTTTTCAAAACACGATATATGGTTTTTGTATATTCCGATTTGATCGCGGAGACCACCGGTCTTCATGGATTTGTTTCTTCTACCTGATCTTAAAAAAATAAAACCCAGCAAATTAATATAAAATTATTTAAAAATACAAACGTAAATAATACCTTTCCGGTGTGTTTTGGATTGCGCAGGAATATTCAAATAACGGGTTATTTGCCCAAATATCAAACTAATAGGAAAAAATCCGAATAAATTGACAAGACATTAATACATATTTTGAAGTAAAACGTAAAAAATCGAAAAAATTTTAATAATCTAAAACTTTCAAATTCAAAATTATTGGTGTCCATTACATGTTTGTTCAATATAATGTGGACATTGAATTTGCGTTTTGGATAAATCCTTTTTTATCTTTTGTTTACACGTTTTAAAATTGCAAAGAGCACTGCAATAATTAATCCTAAATAATTTAACAATGTAACAAGTCAAATAAAAGCTATACCCAGACTTTGTAAATTAAGTAATAATTTATGTTCAGCGGTTAGTTTTGACTGTCGTAATATAAATATATTTATGAAAGAAAATAAGCATTATACATAGTAGGCGAGTCGTTTTATTCATTGGTAGACCTGCGTAGATACAATTACAATAATCGACTCTAGACTCTACAAACGCATTTATCAATTGACGAGCGGCATCAACTGGCAACATAATAATACATAGACACTTCAAATTTAATTATTGTTTGAATTTTTGGATATCCTCGGGTTTTTTTATATGCCTTATCCTTTTTTTATATATCTTTTACTATAATTTTTCTTTTTAATGCATATTTTACTTTTTATATTTATATACGTTTTTTGTTTTACACATTTATTTGTCAACTATATTTCTTACGATGTACTTTGTTTTTACAACGTATTTTACCGGGTTTTGATAAAGGTAATTCTATGTTTTTAACTACATTTTTTACTATGTTTTTGAACTATGTATATGACTATGTTTTTCACAAAATTTTCACTATGCCAAGTACCTTTATTTATGTATTTTTTTTGTTATCAACCCTTACGGATTATAACATTCATTTTATAAAAATAATGTTGAATTTTTTTATTTATACTCTGTTGTTGACAATTATATTTTTAACGCCTTTTTAAAAGTTTGTTTGAGTCTTTTGTTACGGTTTGTCTGGTAGTTTTCAACTGTTTACTTTATATATGTAAATATAAATAAATATATATATATTTGACTTATGTAGAATAAGTTACAAAACCATAGTTAGATACTCTAAATAACTTTGTAAATGTACAATTTTATATATCATCATCATCATCATTCCCTTTCTGCACCGTTTGGTGCATAGGTCACTGCATTAGTACACCAATCGCAGCGTATCCTGATATTTTTTGTTAAATGAAGGTAAGATGATCAGTCTTACGCATCAGTTACCAGTCCAGGGACTATGAAATATTCTAGTGTGAAAATACTATTTTTAAATAAATATTTCATATCAACCATGTCGGAAACAGATCCTGAGACCTCTTGCATGGCAGGCTAACGCGCTGACCATTACACTACGAGGCCGACAAAATATATATTTATAATATGATAATTGAAAAAATAGTGACAGGAAAAATAAGAGCATTCACCTTTTGAATTGATTTGAAGTTTGGCATATTTTTAGAAGTTTTTACAGAAATTGAAATATTTAAGTGCGATCGACTTGATCACCATAGGTGTGATGTTTCCGTTACCCACAAATTTTTTAGGAACATTTTCTGTCAGTTTTTGAACTGAAAAATGACAAAAAAAAACATTACAAGAAGGTTAAAATAAACGTTGTCAATAGATTCAAAAACTTGTTAAAAAACAAAAAAAAGGACATAAAAAAATTAAAAGGTTATTGAACCCTGTCGCGTCATAAAGGGGACGAAATAAATGAGACGAAAACGTAGCGGTATTCTTCGAGTTCAGGGTATGTTTCTTTTTGTGGGTTGTTAAGTTTTTTCAGCACATGAAGGGTAGATCCATTCTACCCTCACTATAAAGCGAAGGCAGTTTACCGAACAGCTTGCTCGATTTCGTGGTTGGAGCGAAAATAACAAAATTGGCCCTAAATTTTACGCGATTTTTTGAAAACCGTCCTTGTTCTTTGTCTCGAGAAACTTAATAAAAATTCTTGACTCATGTATTTATTACATGCTTTTTTGTGGTACCATAAGATAAAATCGTCGAGTTTTTATCACTGGGAGCTTACAAATTTTCTTGCAAGAACACAATAGTTAATTTAGGAAATTTGCATAATCGTGACTCTAAAGCTTCTTTTTGGCTCGAGAAATATTAAGATGCCAGTAAATCAAACGGAATGTATTGAAATAAAATATCAAGGAAATTAATAAATGTCAACAAAAAAATAAACAATGATATATCTAACTAATCAAACACACTAAATAATATTATGTATCTGTAAACAAGCAATAAATTGCTTTCTTAGAAATGGTTAAAAATAGAAATAGTATTTTTACTGATAGTAAGCCTTTTAAAAAAAAAAAAATTAGATTTATTTGATTGTTTATTTTGGTTAGTTTTATTGCTTTCAAGAATAAAACGAATAAATACAATTTTAGAAATTAATTTCTTTATAAAAAGCTCCTGATCATCGATCCAACATAATTTTTTAAAAAAGAATTCAATTTAAATATTAATTTAAACGCCCTGTAAGATTTAACTACATAAATGTTATACAGTCAGAAATGTATTTTACCAAAAACATACAAAGTGAAAGACATCCAAATAATATTACATTATATCCATCCAAACTTTTTTTTTTGCTTACACCAGAAATAAAAAATAATTTAGAGGAAAAAACAGGTTTAAACATTACTAAAAATAAATAGAAATACAGAAAACATACACATGCTTTGCAGTAAAGAAAAAAAGATTGCATTTTTTCTGCCATCAATTTTCTGTCAAAAAAAAAGATTATGACGTAATTTTGTGGGACAACCACATAACAGGTCAAGGCCGCAATTATAAAGTATTTCTCCATCGGTATATACCGAGACGATAAACCTCACTTCTGTATCTATCTACCTTGGTATGTTTTACGGACTTGTCATCTTGACGTCGTATGATCGAATCTAACCAATGAACGACGCCAAAAATTTATTCATTTTTATTTTAAACAGGCTTCAAAAAGTGGCTTCTCCAAAGCGATTATTTACTCCAATAAATACCAATTCAAGCAAAAAATGCTCACTTAAACATAATTATTATATGATTTTTGACAATAACCAAGACGGTATTATTTTGTCTTAACTTTTGTCTGTATTTATTTACCAAAATATTACAAAGCCAACTCTTTTTACATATCACCACGTAAACTCAGGAATACAGTAAAACCGATGAAAAAAAAATAATTGCTGAATTTATTTTGTATGCTGGTAACGTTTTAACGGCTAGATGCTTTTATATAATAATAGGGCAGCATCTTACTAGTCTAGTAACTGCATCGTGCCGTTTTGATTTAAAACTGGCAGATGTGTAAGAATTTTATTAAACTTCAAAATTTACTTTTTTCTGGCCTCCTCAGAACGATTGAAAAATAAAATAAAATATTTATTTTATTTTAATTATTTATTAACAATTATTGATGGAATTCCATTGTAATAATGTAATAACTTATATTTACATATAAGTTAGTAATTGAAAAATACTTGCTATACTTCCACTTATTTATTTGACCAATTAGATTGACCCCTCTAATAGGCATCTTCAGACTGGTGAATATTATATAGTGTAAGCATAACTTATATAAAACTAAACATTATCTTGAGTGTAGGTACATTTAAATATAAGTTGAAAAAGATACAATATCCAATAGTTTGGTGGAAAAGAGTGAGACAAATTATTGAGACATGTGTTGGTGGTGTACCTTGAGAGAAGATTGTATTATTTGAAAAACATTTATTTATTTATTACAATGTACAGGGTCCAACTAAGAGGGCAAATAAGGGTGAGTTATTTAATTATATCTGCTGATTTATTAAGATTCTATTGCTATTATTTTTAATCCCATTTATTTCTAAAATGTCAAATCTATCTAATTTTTTACCTTTATGTCCTAAATGTAAAATTTTTATGTTTTTTGAAATGTCAAAATTGTTTTAATTCATTTAAATGTGATGCAAAGTTTGATATATCGTTATTTAATCTATGCGAAGCTAAATGTTTTTTAAGTCTATATTTAATTGCTCCCCGCTTTGTCCTATATATGAACCAGGACAAGTACATGTTACTTACTTACTTATTGGGTCCGGACTTTAGACTTTGCCACTCCAGTGTGCATCGACAGATATCGCCTTGTCAGTTCCCATATTCAAACCATTTTCATCACAAGTTAACTGCATTTGTGGGCACCGCAGCAAATTAGGATCATCTTGCACCTCTCCACAATCGCAGTGCATGTCATCTCCCTCCAAAAAACCCCACCTCTGTTGGTTGTATTTGCACCTAAACACCCCTACCCTAAGTCTATTGAGAACTTTCTATGTAGGGAAGTCCAAATTGAGGACAGTGTTTGTGCTTTTAGATGGCATTATTCAGAGCCTATCGCTGAGTTCCTCTCTCCACAGTTCCTTTCTGCGTTTTTCTGCAGAGGTCTCCTAGTCAGTTGTGACTTTGAGGAAACTTCTTCTCGATACCAGTCTCGGAGGAGCCATTCGATGGTCGTTAAAGGGATGTCTAGGGTCACGGGTCTATTTGTGTCTCTCTGTGTCCTCTGCTACGTTTCTCCTGATAGTAAAAGTGAAGTACATTTTAATTTACATTTCTTTTTTTTTTACATTTTTTTTGCACCACAACAGGCCAGGAGGCCTAATTACAGTGGTGAATTACATCACAGAGCACCCAGGCTTGAGAAAAATAACATTTTAATTTTTGTGTTCTCACCGGGAATCGAACCCGGAACCTTCCGTGCGTGAGTCAAGCGTCTTGACCACTACACCACGGAGGCCGCCTAATATAATATAATACCACCACCCATACGAATGCAGTCGATTGAAAACCAATCGACTTTATCTCGAGTGCCACAAAGCACTCGACATTTAAAATCGAATGCGACATCGTTACTTCAGCTGTCAAACTTCCTTCTTGTAAAACGCTCAGCATTTATCGGCTCGGTATTTTAAACAATTACTAGTAGATATTTTTGTTGCATTTTAACTTAAAATTTACAACACTGATCAATGTAATGATGATGACGTATCAACAAATGTGCAACAATTATAACTCATTATTTTTAATCTTTTATCAAATGAAGTTTCACTAGAACCATGATTTCATAATCATTATATAGATCGTCAATGTCAAAACACGTATTTGAGATGTATACTATGAAATATCTTTTTTAAATCCATTAAATGAATATGAACTATTTCTAGTAACATGTATATAATAGGCAAATAATAGTGATCAATGTTGCAGTGTCACAGTTAAACATTTTCTTCTATTTTGTTATAATTTTTTTTATTATATAAAGAAGTCTGACAAGAAACAATAAAGGTTTACGTGTGACAGGAGAGCCATAGATAAATACAGATTTGTTTGTGTTGCAACTTTCTCATTCGTCGTAATAAAATTGTCGAAGGGTTTTCAAGAATAGCATTATGACAAAGTTATCAAGATGCCCAATCGACTATTGTCAAGTGGGTGACATAATGCCACATTTTTCCAGCGTAAGGCTTCAGGAGGCCCAATTACAGTAGTAAATTTCAGAAAAAAAAAACACAATATTATTTTATACATTACTAGCGGACCCGACAGACGTTGTCTTTGCTCAAACGTTGGCTTGTCACCTATTACCTTGAAAAAATACTTTTCATTGATAAATAGGTACCTGGGTACTTGTTTATGGTTGAATTCCAAAACAAAAAATAATTAATTTTCAAATAAAGAACTCTTTTTGCAAATGTTAAACTCGGCTCTTCTCACCAACAGGGGAGCATTTTATTCTTAAATTCAATTTAAAAAATGTTTTTTTTTTTTATAAATGGGAAGAAACTATAAGGAATGTAGGGAAAGAATCCGATTAGGACCCATAAAAATCTTATGTTTTTTGAAAACATTCAATAAAATACTTTTTTAAACACAATAAAACACAAAACTTTCAATTTTTTTAGTAGATGCATTCTCTTCAAATACAACCCTGGTAGGTTGATGAAAAAAAGATTGATGCTTTTAACTTTTTTTTTCAAAGATTTGATTGAAAAATTTAATACGTACGAACATGCATAGTGAAAAGATCTACATTTCGCTGAAAACCACACGTAAATCGGTTAAGCCATTTAGAAGAAGTTCAGTGACATCACACGTACAGAAGAATTATATGAAATTAGATAAGCGCTGTACACCAGAAGAATAATGATGAATCGCTGATAAATTGTTGACTTCCTGATGCAATTAATAAAACTAAGGTTTTTCTTGTTCTCTTATCTGATTAAACCAAAACAATATCTCATCACAGCATTGTAATAAAATAAATAACTAAAAAAGAAAACATTCAATCTTCTTTGTTATCTCGGAACCTGTGACATACCCGAGGAAAGATAGATAAATAATACAATTCCATTTTTCTTCCATGCTGAGTTTTTTATTCCCGATGGATTTCGTTTATTTGGTGGAAAAAATAAAAATGGAGGGCAAGGGATAACAGAAAACAACGTAGATTCAATAAAAAGTCTCCCTCGGGGAATGACAAGCAATTATACGCCGGCATGGCAATCATATAACGTACAATCGCGACCAATAGTCTATAGGCTAAGTATTATTCCCGTGTGCGCTTTCGGAAAGTAGTGCATAGAAAACGCGTTTTGTATTTTTGC
Organism: Micrasema longulum; assembly: GCF_059751315.1. Classification (NCBI taxonomy): domain Eukaryota; kingdom Metazoa; phylum Arthropoda; class Insecta; order Trichoptera; family Brachycentridae; genus Micrasema; species Micrasema longulum. The sequence goes on along the minus strand of NW_028278059.1, from coordinate 456,233 downwards.
ATTAATATAACATCAATATAATTATTGTCCTAGTTATTGAAGCCGTTGTTGCTGTCCACGGATGTGACGCGTGTTCAAAAAGTCAAATTTTAAATGATTTCTTCCAATATAAGCTTTCATTTGCTGACTCACAGGTTGTTACTGTCTCGGAAGTTCAGGGTTAGTAATATAAAATTACGAAGGAGAAAAATTCAAAAGATGTGTTGACCCATTTTCATTATCATCATCAATCTCTTTCCGCACCTAATAGTGCACAGGGCACTGTATTGATATACCAATCGCAGCGTATCTTGATCATTTTTGTTACATGGAGGTAAGATGATAAGTCTTACGCTTCAGGTACCTGTCCAGGGACCCTGAAATATTCTGGTGTGAAAATACCCTTTAAAATAAATATTTTATCAACCATATCGGGGATCGAACCCGAGACCTCTCGCATGGTAGGCAAACACACTGACTTTTACACCACGAGGCCGACAAATTTAGTGATAAATATTTTTATTATTTTTCGTACTTTTCTACATTGCTGGTGTTTGAGGTCCGATATCTTTAATTTATTAGACCAAAAATAATATTATCTTAACTAGTATTTTTTTTTGTATCTTGCGCGCTTTGTGGTTAATGAAAAAAATCAGTGCTAAAGGAAATTGTACATAAAAATGGTTTCTTACGAAAGAAAAAAAAAAATGGACCACTTTAAATGGCGTCACAAGTTTTTCTAAATGAACCAACGATAGAGTGAAGTAAAAGGTTTCCGGTTTCTGGGAAGCCAACCCACCAATCAAGACCACTCTCCAAAGAGAATCTCATGCGTGGAGTAATTAAAAAGTTATAACACAAAAAAAACATTTTTTTTCGGCTAAGTTTGATAGTCTATAAACTCTGATTCTCCTCATTGGTCAATGAGTTTTCATATCATGTCTCGGGTTTGATTTCCAATATGGTTGGTATAAATTTGTTGCAACACAGAGGGAACATGGAACTGGCAGAGGAAGGATGAAAGCCGAGTGAACGTGGTTGAAATGCGATCTCTTAGACGAATGTGTGGGAAATCAATGTATGACAGGGTTACGAATGATGAAATCAGGCGAGAGTGTAAATCTGAGACAAGTATAATTTATAAGATTAAGAAAGGGTCTCTGAGATGGTTTGGTCACGTAGAACGAATGGACGACGAGAGAATGGTAAAACAAGTATATATGGCAAAAATGAACGGCAACGTTAGACGAGGACGACCAAGGAAGACGTGGCATGATCAGATAAACCAAAATCTTAAGTCTGGTCATGTCAAAACCAGACAGAACCGAAGGGCATGTATGACAAGATGTATGAATGTGGAAGAGGCTAGGAGTGTATGCCAGGATAGACGTGTGTGGCGGTCCATTCTCTCTGCCTACCCCTACGGGGAAATGGCGTGATGGTAGTAGTAGTAGTAGTAGTAGCAGAGAGAAAACATTTTTGAAAAGGTAATATGGAAGTCTAGGCGTCTACAGGACCTAATGACCTGTCATTTGATAGTTTAGTTAAGTTTATTGTGATTCATCTGATTGAATTATTTCACAAACATTGTTTGTTTTGAATTTAACTTCACAAACATGAAAAATGACACGTCATAAGCCCTGTAAATTCCTAGAATTCTATTCTCCCTCCTCTCAAATGTTGTAATATGTTAATCTGTATTAGTTGCATGATATCTTAGTAACAGAAGATCCCAGCAGAATGCTCGTACGAGTTTTTGCTGTAATTTGAATTATTTAATACTAAAAACACGTACGACGCCGACGTTTGCTCAAAAAATTTTTTTTATGGCCTCAAGAGTGTTCATTGTCTTAAACAAACATATCAAGTTCTCCAAAACGAAATCCATTTTCGACAGAAGTGTACAAGTTTGGATTTTGTCTTAGAGAAGCGACCATTGCATGAGACCACTGCGAGACATTGCAAAGATCTATATACTCTTAAGCGTGTTGTCCAGGTGTTTATAAAAATTTTTGTTTATGTAATAATTATAATTTTTAGTATTTTTTAATAATATGCATACTTCCACTTTTCATTATGTTGTATCCCAACTCAAGACAGGACTCATGGCCTCACAGAGTTAGGTAAACGTTATGATTATTTTGTAATTTGTATCTTTATATGAATAAATAAATATTTATAATAAATGATTCAGGAATAATATTTATACAAAAAAGACTCTGAGTATGTGCAATCAATCTTGTTCTGACCCTGTTTAGCCTCTCTATAATAATGGACAGAGGATAGAGAAAGTTGACAGCTTTAAATACTTGGGAGTACACATAACTGAGGATGGAAGTATGCATAAAGAGCTCGCAACCCGCCTAGGAATTGCTGGAGCAACTTTTAACATGATGCGTGATGTCTGGAACTCTAGTCTTTACTCGGTCAAAACAAAATGCCAATTGTTCAACTCTTATATAATGCCAGTTCTCTTATATAGGTGTGAATCTTGGCACCTTACCAAAGCTCAAAACACCAAACTTCTGAGTTTTGAGAGTAAGTGCTTGAGAAGAATATTAAGTACAAGGTGGTTTGATTTCATAACTAATATTTAAGTCCGAGAACGGACGCAGCAGCCTCCTAAAACGAGCGTCTTGAGGATGCGGCAGTGATCCTGGCTTGAACACGTACTGCGCATGCCTCAGGAGAACCTAAACCCAAGTTGCCTCTTCTTTAAACCTGCGGGATCACGCCGTCCTGGAAGGCCGTCAATGACGATCTTTAGACCTTAACCAGCGGATTTAAGAGGCGCTGGATTGACATGGGAAGACGCGAGAGTGCTGGCTGGCGATAGGGTCTGCTGGAGGCAACTGGTGATGTCCACATGCTCCACTTAGGAGCGGATGCGGAAAAGAAGAAGAAGAAGATTTAGGAATTCATATTTCAGTGACTTGTATGAAGAGTAATATTTCATTAATATCTTTCAATAAATGATAAAACACTAAAAAATAAAATAAATCGATTTTCGGACAAAAAAATTGTTGGAAGTATGAGCAAAATCAATGAAAAGACCTACGTTCTTTGAAATATAGTAGTTTCGCATAAGCGAAGGGAGTTTTTTCACTGTTTACAATTATTTTTTAGAGCTTTAAACTATTTTTTTTTTCTTTAAGGATAAAGAAGAAAGTTTTAAATTATTTAACCAAAACACCAAGGGTTATTGAGAAAAAAATCATTCATTAGATTTTTTTCGAACTCACGACGCCAGTTTCACAGTTGGTCCTTAAACCAACTGCACTACGGCGCCTGTCCAATGCAATGCGCAATGAATTCTACAATTATACATTAAGTCAATTTACCAATTTTATGAGATATTTATTTACGGTAAAAATGTTCGCATGGCAATAAAAGTGGTAGTTAATAAGACATTTAAGGACAATCAAAATTTATTACAAAGAGTAATAAGCAATAAGATTGATTTTAGACCTGGATTCTCAAACGATGGCGGTAAAGAGGCTAGGCGAGACTGGGATCAAAAATAACACTAATAGACCTTTCATCTATTCATAGCATGTCCATTCACGGCAAGCAAACCGGAAATATTTCATTACTCTCTTATCATCGGTTTATTCATATGAACCAGAGACGTCGTTCAAAGTAGGCCGTTTTTATTAAAACGTTTTCTATTATTTTTTTCGTAGATGTTCAGAAAACTTTGCAGTCTAATTAAATGCTCCAATTTTCATTGTCTTATTTGCCCAAAGCAATATTGAATTACCTGCTCTACAAATATATAGTTTATCTTATTTTTTTGTTATTTTATTGTGCGTTTTATAATAAAAATAATAAAGGTAAGAATAAATTACATATAAACATAAATACGTGGTGTTTAAAACTGTTTGAATATTTTGTTATTTCTCTCTGTATGTTAAGGGCCTTACTCATAAACTTGGTATAAAGTTACGCCTAGGGATAGGAGTAAAATGCGTATGGGAATACCATCCTTATATTACCACTATATTGAGGATGATATTGCCCTTACATATTTTACAACTTTACGTATTCGTAACTTCATACCAGGTTTATAAGTAAGGCCCATTGTATTATTCGTATATTTTTACATGTAATTTTTTTATTGTTAAGTACTGTAAAGTGTCTTCGGTACGGGTGAGGTCACATTTTTTTCATTATCAATCATTGTTGAAAAAAAGAGTAAATAAAAAAAACATTAAAAAAAAGTGAATAACAAGGAATAAAGAGGTTGGAAATACGGGTATATTGAAAACAAATCCATAAAAGCTTGGGAGTGTTTCATTTATGATTGGTAACACAAATTTAAGCGGCTAAAAAATATTAACATACCCTGCCATAAACCTTGTATTATGAAATTTAATTAAGAAGATTAAGAAATATTATTCTCTGAAATTATAATTAACGAAGGAGTAACTTAAATTATTTCTGCTAATTAAAATACACGATTTAACAAGTACCTATTTTACACTGTGACATGCTGACGTCAAATTTAATAACGAAATTAAACCGCTGATATCATTAATTATCAAAACGGTTACAAATTTAAAGATCTTATCAATTAACCTGACATAATTCTTATTAATCAAAATAACGCTTGACTCACACACAAAAAGTTTAGGGTTCGATTCTCGGTGAGAACACGAAAATTAAAAGTGGTTTTTTCAAGCCTAGATATTAGGTGCTGTGATTCACCGCTGTGTTTGGGCCTCCTGGCCTATTGTGGTGCAAAAAAAAACATTTTATAAATTAAGCTTATAGTATAAATGAGATTAAAAATATTAAAATTTGTTGCAACAGAGAGAGAAAACATTTATGAGAAGGTAATATGGAAGTTTATGCATTTACAGGGCTAAGGACCTGCCATTGGCTAGTTTGAGTGGCCGCTCTACACAGTGCATTATATTCACCATTGTGCTTATGTTTAATCATCCACATTTCCCCAACTCTTCCGACTGTTGACTTTTGTGAAGTAAAAGAGCTGAAACCTTGATTATGTGGGTGATATTCATCCGGCTGAACCATTTCCTGTATATCTTTTTACAATTATTTGGACATACTTAAAAACTTGTTGATATTATAAAGAGTATAAAGTGTTGTGATGGAGGTTGGAAGAGCTCTTTCAGATAACAGACGAAGTGGGATTATTCAAAATATTGCGAAGAAGTGATAGAATGTGAGTGTTTTTTCTGCCTGATACTGAGCCAGTATAGTTGTGTGCGGTCTTCAATTATGTGGTCAAGTTTTTGAAGATTAAAGATATAACGTATACATACATTCTGCTCAACTAATAATCTATTAATTGTAGATATTCAAAGTAAAATTAAACATCTAAAAATAAGAGGGATGATCATTCAAATATGCTGGATAAGAGGACATGCTGGTATTGTAAGATATGCAAGAGCCGCAACTTGTAAAAGAACGGCAGCTTTCTTTTCAGAATTTCCCCTAAGTTTTGCTAAACGCTGTATGAAACAAAATACGCAGCAACGTTGGGAGGATCATTACCGCGCTTTTTCTACAGGTAAAATCAATAAAATGTTTTTTACAACCCTGGCTGATGCAGCAAACTTCCGTGGTCATCACCAAAGTACTTTTGAATAGATCCAAATTTTAACCGGACACGGAGTTATGAGAAGTTATCTATATAGGTTTAAATTAAGGAATAATGATACTTTTTCACAGAATATCGAACATCTGTTATTTCAGTGACCATTTTTCAGTTTACAACGCCATAATCTTAAAGCAGAATGCAGGAAAGATGGAATATCCTAAACAGATATCCACATTGTAGTTAAAAGTAGTTATCCCGTGCCATTGTTCTTGAACTTTGCAACAATGGTGATTGGACTAATAAACCAAAATCAGTGGTCGAACATTCCATTTTCAAGACAAACAAAAGCATTTTTTCCGAGTACCTTAGCCCTGTACATGACACGTAAGGCTACTAAATACAGGGGTCCAAATATATATAAAACATAAAAAAACTCATAGATGTCCCCCAAGTCATTGCACCCCCGGGTAAGTATACTTTTAGGGAAGAGGGTATTGGAGAGGGCTTAATAAGATGTTTAATTGTTTAAAAACATGCAAATACGAAAAAATAAGAAAAAAATTACTATTATTTAATGTACTTTCATAATATATTCGATGGTGTTATGCAAAAATCACATCAAGTCACAAAATCGAGAAAATGACAGAATAATCATCCAAATGCTATATTTTTAGTTTGGAAAAATAGTTAACGAGTTAACACTTACAAATTCACCCTTATACATCGATGTTTCAACCAAAGTGTTGATGCAACCAGAGTAAGAAACAATGTTACACTGATGTTTAACGTATTGTTGCAAATTCATATCAATATGTGATTAAACATGTAAAAGACGCTTCCTTTGCTAAAACTGCATACAAGTTTTGTTTATTACAAAGGACCACTGACTTTTTGGAATTTTGGGATTCATATTGGAAGTAAATTTAAGGTATTTTTAACTTCTAGTTTAGAACATATAGCTTATATTTCTAACTAACTAACTAACTAACCATCACGCCATTTCCCCAGAGGGGTAGGCAGAGAGGATAGAACGCCACACCACTCTGTCCTGGCACACTTCCTTTGCTTCCTTCACATTCATACATCTTCTCATGCACGCACGTCGATTATTCCGACTTTTCACATGACCACTTTCAAGAATTTGTTGTACTTGATCATGCCATGTCTTTCTCGGCCTTCCTCGACTTCTACAACCAGACACATTCGCATCATAAATCTTTTTAGCCGTTCTTTCATCATTCATTCGCTCCACATGACCGAACCATCGCAAAAGACCTTTCTTAATTTTGTCGATAATGCTTAACTCAGCCTTGCATTCTGCTCTAATTTCGATATTAGGGCACCTATCATACATTGTTTTTCCGCACATTCGCCTGAGGGATCGCATTTCAACAGCATTCAGTCTACTTTCGTCCCTTTTTTTCCAACTCCATGCTTCGCTTCCATACATTAGGGTTGGTACCAGAACTCCATTATGAACTGCTAATTTAGCCTCTTGCGATAGACACTTATTTGCTACGACAGACTTTAAGGCACCATTAACTCTGTTACCGGCACTAACCCTCCTTTCAATATCCTTGTCCATATTTCCATCTCTAGTAAACATACTACCCAGATATACAAATTCTTCGACCTGTTTCAAACTATCTCCATTTACTATAATCTTACATTCAGTCATAGTTACATTTCTTTCAAAGACCATGACGTTCGACTTTTGCACATTCATTGGCAAATCACTCTCCTTGCACACTTCGTAAACCTTTGTAACCAAGGATTGCAGTTCCTCTTCGCTGTCAGCTAGGAGGACTGCGTCATCGGCGTACAGAAGGCAACTGACAGTTAAATTACTCATTTCGCTCCCACATCCATACTTTTCAATTCTTTCATACATTTATCCATGTATATGTTGAATAACCACGGTGACATTACACATCCCTGTTTGACTCCTTTAGGGATGTCAAACCAGGAAGTTAATGACCCATTTACCCTTACACACGCTACACTATCTTTGTACAAGGAAGCAATAGCGCGGACAAGGTTGTCACTCACTCCATACTCCGATAGAACCATCCATAATTTTTTCCTATCAGCTCGATCAAATGCTTTTTGCAAATCAACAAAAGCGCAAAAAAGCTTCTGGTTTTTCGCCAAAAACTTTTCTGTCATATTGCGTAATGCAAATATTTGATCCATACATCCTCTACCATTCATAAATCCACTCTGTACATCCCATACTTTCTCCTTGGTCACGTTTCTTACTCTTTCTATCAGTATTCTTCCATACATTTTGCCGACAGCGCTCAGAAGACTGATAGCTCTGTAATTTCCACACTCCACCTTAGAACCCTTTCCCTTGTATAACGGCATAACAACTGCCCTCCTCCAATCAGGTGGTGTCCTTTCCTCCTTGAGACACAAGTTAAAAAGTTTATGTAGCCATGTGAGAATTAATTTGCCACCCGACTTAATAAACTCTGCTGCAATACAGTCATACCCTTGCGCTTTACCATTCCGCATACATTTGACAGCGCTGATAATTTCTTTCATACTAATCTGTCTTACCTCATCATTTGCGTTCAGACACACCTCGGATAATGTCGATACATCGGCACCGCCCGAGTTACCAGTGTGCGATTCATAAACTTCCTCAAAGTATTCCTTCCATATCTCTTTTATTCCACTCTCACTAGTCACCATTTTTCCATCCTTATCTTTAACAACTGTCATGCCTCCGCTTTCACTGCTACTCCTGGAGTTTTTCACAGCTTTCCTAAAAACTTTAATGTTTTCATGGAAATTGTGTGTCATTTTCATTCCTTCTTCATCCTTCAATTTTTTCTTCCGTTCACATACACCCTGCTTAACCTTTTTCTTACTTTCACCATACACGCGTTTAGCCGATTCATATTCAATTGTATTCTTTTTTACAGCAAGCAAATTTATCCACGCATCCTTCTTTTCTTTAACGAGTTTTTTGACTTCGTCATCCCACCACGCATCACCTTTCTTTCTCCCTAGCGTTGTCACACCGCACACTTCTTTCGCCGCCTCGCACATACTTATTTTCAAACACTCCCACATATCGTTTATACCCATACATTCTACATCTTTTTCGTCCAGTCTGTGACTCACAGATCTTTCAAAATTATCTTTTATGTCAGCATTTTGCAGTTTTTCAACTTTGACTCTAGAAGGAGCCTGCACTTTGTTTGTTTGGGACCAATTTCAGTTATTTTTTACTCAAAATTATCTATCACAATGAAATATATACTATAGATTATTTTGAATTTAAAAAAAAATATAAACACAATGCGAATTTTGTTTTTTGGGAAGTAACATTTTTTAACCTTTTTCTCACTTAAAATCCAAAAAATATACATGATCCGAACGGGGTGCCGAAACGACCCCAGCCACTACTTGTATATTGTTAGATTCAATATGTCCATGTATTTATAATTTTCTCAAACTGAACGGTTTGGGTAGGTAGGAAGAAATTGCATTAAGGCAATATGCCCGCCCTTATATGTCTATTTATTGTATATGTATATAAAGTGTCAAACAAATAAATATATATATATATAGCGTCCGGAGAATAAAAATTTGGAAGTGTTTATAATCGTGCAATAATTTGTTCACATACACATATTTTACTCATTCGTGTATTTCATTAATTTTTGTTAGTTTGCTGAATGCTAATGTGCATAAAGTGAAACTGATCCTTGTATTATTTACGTATTTTTTTTGTTTTAATATTAAACGATTTGAAAATTTAAAACAAAAAACAGAAAATAACTTATTTCTGTTATTTTCACGAATACAAAAAATTTAGGGCAAATAGCTTTAATAATACCCGAGTTATCAAATTAGGATCGGTCTATGGGGGATTCAAATCTCCTCCTTTGGTCCATCTAGGTTGAAGCGTTTTTGCGTTATTCTTACAAGGGTTATAGTTTTTACGACGTTCCGTCAAAAAATTTAGCAAAATTGAAATATTATCATTTTAAATGTTTGTTACAGCGCTTCATTGACGTTGTTAATAATAAAAAATAAATCAGAAATGTTAATGCATGATAATATTTAAATTTTTATATTTACAGACATAGTTATATGAGAAATATTTGCGATTAATAAATAAGCCGATGGTAGCAGCATAATTTTGATACTGGTTTGATCAGTACCAGGTAAAATCTATAACTGACATTTCTATTCCGCATTTCACCTGTCAGATCATTCGTTTTTCGTGTCAGGTGGATAATGCAATTTCTGTCATATATAATAGACCAACATGACTTGAAAATGACTATGTTATCAAGTTGTTAGCCTCCGCATACTGAATATATATTTTTTTTTGTGTGTTGTCTTATTTTTTTTAATTTTTAAAAAATGTTGGAAATACGAAACATCGATATTAAAGTAGTTTTTATTTATTTTATTTATTTCGAATACAAACAGATGTACAGGTTAAATTAATACTTTAAAAACAACTACATAAAATGTATACATAGTAGGGCCTGCCATCCAATTATTTGTATTCATTAAATACTGTTGTGACGACAGCTTAAAGTTTAAACTATAAAAATGATAAATAAACTATATTTTAAAATAGGATAAATATAGACAAAACAAGGAGATAGTGGAAATTATTACAAATTATGAATGATTTCAATACGTGTGATAACAGGTAATATGAGTCCGCTAGTAAAGATTTGGAGGAATTATAGTATAAACATTAACACTGGTGACACCAAAAAGATACTGGTGAAAATCTTGTTTTTTTTAATGTTCAAAGTGGAGTGTTAGACACTGAGAGAACCTGAAAAAAAACTGTTATGTAACTATATATAGGAGTTGTGTTTAATTTTGTTCTACCCTAAAACTTTATCAACTTTACAACAGGGGTGGAGAAAGTTTTAGAGAAAGAAATATGAAAGTCTAGGCATTTACAAAGCTTATAAGTTGCCATAACTTATATTGTTTCGTTCAATAATTAGAAAAAAAAAAACCTCACACTTTATGTTGTGTTTTTACCTTGAAATAATAACTTTTTTATGATAAGTATATTTTTATTAAAAAAACAACTGAAACAATAAAAAAACGTACATTGTTTTGACGTACTAAAGTATATGTCCACCTCGTGGTGTAATGGCCAGCGCTTTTGCCTAGCAAGCAAGTGGTTTCAGGTTCGATTCCCGACAAAGTTGATGTAAAATATTTATTTTAACGGGTGTTTTCACACCAGAATATTTCATAGTTTTTGGACTAGTAGCAGCGTAAGACTGATCATCTTATTTTCATGTAAAAAAAATAATTAAGGTACACTGCGATTGGTATACCAATGCAGTGCCCAATGCACCATTAGGTGCGGAAAGAGAATGATGATGATGAAAAAATAAGTAGGCTACGTGAGCATTGAGATAAAAACTTCTAAAACATCTAAAACATTATATTATTACTTTTGGGTAAAAACTGAAATGGAAACAGAAACATATTTATTTCTTCATTTTTGTTTCCGGGCCGGTTTAGTCTTACGATTGGAGAATTTACAAAACAATTTTGTCTTTCAGATGCCATAACAAAGATAGACAGATCTTTTACTTCTATTTGATACTTTGATACTTAAAATTCTCGTTAAATCAGGGACTATTATGTGCAGAAGCCGTATTCAGCAAGCGAATTGCTTTATAAGTAAGTGAATTCTGTCTGTGGCTGACGACTGACGTGCGGCTTCTAGATGCGTAGAATAACTTATGAGATCTTGCTCTGTTACAGTTGTTTCGAATATACAAATTGATCTCTTTCAGTATATTTTGATTAAATACTCATATTTGATACATTTTATTGCAAATGTAAGCTTACATATTTAATAACCGAGATGTATATAGATAAAAACAATAAAATAAAAAATTTATACGAAGCGCTCTCTTGATTAGGATAGTCTCTATCTATTTTTTTATTATTTGCCTATATAAATCCAGAAATCAGCTTATTTATTTATCTATTCATTTATATTATAATGTGGTTCAACAAAGATACGTACTAGAAAACATACAATGTGTAGGTAGTTGCCCATATAATTTTTCGTGAATATTTAAATACCTCCAATTATTATTAAATTATTCAAAATAGTTTAAATAAAATTTGGTATTTTTTAAATAATAATTATTATTACTTATAAAAATATTTCCGAAGAAAATATGATTACAAGATTATAAGATTAATTTATACCGGTTCATTAGATTTATGAGTTAGGTTTTATAAATCAGCAGTTGTCAAAAATTTGAGTTTTTTGGAAATTTGATTTATTGAAGCATGTATTGTTTTTCTGACAATTTGGGTTCAAAATATAACTAGACGTGTAATCAATTATATTGCGGTATAATTATTTTGCGGAATATTCTTTAACTCAACCGCTTTCCAGTGCGTATGATTGATACACAAGACACAATAGATAGTATAATGCAGAGCTTGTGTTTCTATGTAACTATTTATCTTTAATTCTTGGAAAGGAGTATAACTACAATAAAGCATTGTCAAATCTCAGCACAGTTGTGCTTTGATAAATGAAGTTCAGGGGGACAAAAAAGAGGAACTCATTTCCTTTCATTTCACTTAGAGAAACGTCCCCGTTTCATTTAGGTTACCTCCTTCTCATTCACATCATATAAAGCAATAAATCAGAATCCTTTCTTCCCCTAACCATTCCCTTTCTGTCAACAATAAATAAAGCCCTCTAAACAACCCTCACAATACCTTCTGTTGATTACATCACGTATATTACGGATATCTGTTTCATGTGCTGATATTTTTTGCTTTAATTTATTGTATATGCAGTTAATTGCTAGAATTCTAAATTAATTTTTGTAAGATATCCAAAATAAAATACTATATTTTTTAAATACACAAGAGTGTTAAATGTGATCCGCTGTGAAATTTGAATATTTCCAAAATTTCGTTATATATTAATAATAATTGTATTGTATTGTATTTATTTTAAATAGTACAAATAAAACTTGAACATTAGGTTATACCTTAACTAACAAACAAATAAAAAAAAATACATATATATATATAAATAATTTCAGAAACAAAACATTGTTATAAAATGCAGACGCTTTCCGATGACACTACCCATATGGATGTTTGTTTTTAACAAAAGTCATCGCCATCCCACGAAACGATGCTATACACCCAGCATCTCTCATTAATTTTGGCAACTCATTAAACATCTTAAGTCTTTTATGATACATCTGTAACAATCTTGTTTTAAGTTGCCTAAATTCTGGTTTTGGAGAGTCAGAAACCCTCACTTCCCTTCGTAAGATAGTGACGAATTTCGTCATTACGCTGAACATCACAAAACATGTATTCAGGCAGTAATTTATTTTTTATTTAAATATTACACTAAAGAATTTAAATTACTCTTTGTTTTACCGAAAGCATGTTTAGTACCGTTGCTATTCAATTATATTGTTGCATTATAGTGTCAATAGTGTATGGGGGGTTTTTAGCAAGTATTGAAGATTTATATATATACCAAGATAATTAATGTAATTAAAAATCAATAAAAGTATACTGAGTACATTTTATTAGGTACATTATGGGTATATTATATATATATATATATATATATATATATATATATATATATATATATATATACAGACATATTTGTAGATGTAACGCTAGAAAATTAATATATTGTAATTCAAAATTAATACTGATTTTATAACAAAGGTTTATTTATAAAAATAGTGGAATCTCTACATCGGTGCTTTATTGAATTATAAATTAAATGAAGTAATTATTTATATTATGTAACTTGTATGCATTTTGAATGCGAAAACGTTATAAACATATTTATCTATGTTTATACAATAATTTAGTGCCTAAATATAGGTTTCATAATATAACTTTAAAAAATCAATGTCAACTAAGGTAAAAATACATTCAAATTGTTTAAAATTATTTCAAATGTGTATTTTTTAATTAATAACTTATAAGCACCATTATCCACCTAGATCATGAAACAGCAATTATTTAAAGTATATTAATAAACTGTGTAAATATTTAAGATGGATTGAAATTTTTCTAACAAGACAACACGCGTCCCATTATACACTCTTGTAAATTAAAAAAAAAAAGTATAATTAAATCAACTAGATAACTTCCTAGGCAATAAATCCAGCCTATCTGCAAATATTTTGACATACTCAAAACATTGTTGAATCAACTAACTGGTAAAAGATGAAGTATAAAAATTGGAAAGTTGTTTTCAGGCGTTGCCTAGTGCGTTATGATGAAGATGGTTCAGAAGAAATTTCTGAGGTATTTTTACTTAATGGAGTACAAATACTATCCGTGATTGTACCCGTTAGACCTTATTCTAGGCATGTTTGGCTACAGTAGTTTTAAAAAAAGAAGAAATGCATATTTGCTTATGTCTTTTTTCCTATTGATCCGCGGCATTACGATCAACTAAAGTGAAATGGACACTATTTTTCTTTATGTTCCTAATAACTACCTTAGATATAGGCAGCTTAAGCTTTTTGTCTTGCTGCATACAGAACCAGCCTGCCAATGGTAATGTCAGTAGGAAGAGCAATGTCTTCACTCATCCGTATTTCTTCGGATATCGACATCATTGTGTTACTGAAATAAAGTTCAGAGACGATGGCTTCCCTTTGCTCTAATTTCTGGGTATTTTGATTTTACCGTTTTGTCACATTTAAATTTAATACCCATTTTGTTTTTCGTGTAATGAATGCCTTAAGTATACTTTTGAAATGTGCATAAACGTGTGAGATAAAAAAAAAGAAATTTAAATAATTTTAAATTAGGGTTATTCACTGCAATACTTTGCTGCCCCTGGACTAGTACTTGAACATAAGACTGTTTTTTTAATGTATTACTAATTGTCGAAATAAGCCGCATTTAATTTACTAATGCAGTGTTCTATGCACTTCTATGATGATGAATTCTGAATTGTTTAAATAACTTACATTTTTCACAAACATATCAAAATATTTTCTCACAGAACTTCTTATAATATTAAACGCAAAAAAATATATATATCTTAGAATATGTTAAGCCGTGTTAGATAGGGACTGACCTCACCAAAAGATACTCCGTATCGTTGGCTTAACTTGTAACTTCTACACAAAGTTTTGTTCAGGGGAGATTAAAAATAGTTTTTACTTCAGTAGCAAATTGTAGAGAAATTTTTCCTATTTACTTTTTTTAACTCTTAAACTCTGTTGACCAAAAAAAATAAGCGCGTGGTGTTGGTGGGTCAGATAAGAGCCACTTAAAAAATGTACTTTTTGACATTTTATGAAGTTTTAAATATTATTTAACTATCGAAATATGTTTTAAATCAATAAAAAGACATGCAGTAAATGGATTTTGGTAAGGGAAATGACTCGCGTCAAAATTGTTTTTCACATAATCGAAATTTTTTAATTCTGTTTAGTCTAATTGGACCAATTTCCGGTGGGTATAAGTTAAATATTCAACACTGTACCAATATACAAGTTTTTTTACAAATATGGAATATTTGAATAAACCTTTTGTGACTGGTGGGAAAACGAATTCCCCCGCGGATGCGGGGGCGAGAAATAGCGGGAGGCGAAGCCCTAGGGTTTCTGCGATATGGTAGACTGTATTTTAAATTAAATATAAGTTAATATTCTCGATATACGGTATGCAATGTCAATCAGTTACAACCCCAACAAATTAAATGGATCAGGAATGGAAACCACTAACCTGGTTGAGTCTTGATGGGATTGCGGTAGTGCAACTGGTCAATTGCGAGCGGCTCCAACACTAGAACGGGTCCCCGATCTGGAGCTGAACACTGGTGGTAGGTGGAAACAAATAGTGATGCGGTACACGTTCAACGAAATAATATATATGACATGAGGTCTTGCTGTGGCAGGTTATCAAAGGATACTGAAGGTGAAAAGTAAACAGTTGTTGTGGGTAAAAGGATGTTGAAGTGTGACAATAATCGACAAATGCACACCAGCATAATTTGCAACCAGTGACTAATCGTGGAATTTCGCGTTTTACTTAAGGTGATTCAAAATACTCGAGTGTCAAATAAATTCCTTGCAATTGAATATGCATTTCTTCATAATCTTTTTTTTTGTTACGTTTAAATTGGACCTTAACATTCAACGTATTCTTAGGGGTGGGGTTTAGTGCTATGTAAGCTCCTGACATCACTGCAACCTGGGAAGATCTATTGTAACGGGTCCCCTGAATAGTTCTCGCCTTCCAAGCCCAGATCCGTAAAGTATCGGGCTATTAGGTAGAAAGCGAGCTGTTTTATAACCTCAAGTTTGACCAGTGGTCCCTCGAAAATGAGGCTTTTTTTATGATGAAACCATTACATTCACATTGAATGTGTATAGATGCTTCCTCATCGGCACAACAGAACTCACATCTAGAAGTTTCGGAAAGGTTCATTCGAGCAATGTATCTATTCAATCTGAAGTGCTCTGTAAGGACTCTAGTGACAACCCCATTTGATTTCAGCTGAGCTTTATCAGGTACAAAACCAACCATTGCGAGTACCTTTTTATCAGTTACTTCGCTTGGTGCTGACCAGGTACTTTTTTTCTTGGACTAAGCTAAACCTAACCTAAACTCGTTACGAGGAGCACATTTGGGTAACGCACAGTAGGACTCAGGGCCTATTGGGGCAGTCTCAGCTCCCAGCCTAGATTATTTGAATATATCTTTTGTGACCAACCGTGGAATTATTAGTTTTACAACTTAAGATGACGATTTATGTTATAATGCTCTATTGTAATATTGATTTCCTGCTAACAAATATGCATTGATTAACAATAATTTTGCAAGTACTCGTAAATCTTATAATTAGACCTTAACATATGAGGGTACTACTTGCAAGCCCGGCGAAATCCAAAATAAAAAAAAGTGAGATATTAGTTGAAACTTATTCAGAAAACAGTTTTTTACAATAATTATAACATTTTTAGTTAAAAATACTGCTTTATTTGTAAGAACTTGACTTTTAAATTATCGGCTTTGTTGCAAACTTGGCAACTTCTACTTGAGTATTGTAAAGTTGGAATGTAAAAAATTAAATTTATTATTTTACTACTGTTTCTTGACATTAAAATGCTTATGTCGTCACTGCTAATGTTTTAAACTATTACTGATTATAAAAAAAAAAAAAGTTTAGTTTAAGTTAAGTTTTGTATCAGTTTTTTTGTGATTTGCTCAAAATAAAGAAAGATTGATTTTGCCGGGTTTGCAAATAGTACCCTCATATAATATAATACCCAATGCAAAAATAAAAATTCATTTGAATACCATCGCAATATTAAAAAAAAAACGTCATAAGCTAATAGTAATTCGCCGTTGATTAAGTTAATGCTTACATTATGCATAAATAAATAAATATTTTATTTTAATAATACAAGACATAAGGTTAAAAATAAGTCATTTACTTAGTAAAATCTTTAAAACTACTCCTAACAAAATAATACCTCCGTTAAAGCTCGTTGAATTATTTTGTCATGAATTTTTATCAAGTTTGATAAGCCATAAAACGTTAAGCTTAATCACAACCTAGGGTAACGATTTTTGAGAATAAAGATGGAATTAATATTATAATCTTTCTTTATCTACAAGGGTTAGCGGATCGCTGAAATTGGTATAGAAATTTCTCCACTTGTCAAGATGTCAAGGTTGTTCACTGAAAATCGGACTCGAGTTTTCCTTCTAGCTTAGTACTAACATTCCGAAATCAGAAAGAGCTTTGTAACTTTTTAAGAATTTCCTCACGGAAACCATTGTACCTACTTTAGTTATGTAACTAACCCTCTATACGCAAGTTGTATTTTATGGAATTTTGATTGTTCGATGCTTAAAATAAAATTAATTAAAGATCGAATAAAAAGATCTTCTCACATTCTCAAAACGAAATATTTTCTAATAATTGCGTTCCAAAAAAACATATTCTTTTAATTTATGGGTTGTTGTTGCTTTTTTGGTCTTCTTTAATGATATTTTTATTTGAAGTAAGTAACCTTTATTTATTTAGAAAGTTGAGTTCAGTTTCAGTTTTGTGCCGATAATTGGCGTTCATTTTAGCAAATACTACAGTAAGTTATGCTTGCAAAACAGTGAAAAGAGTACAATTAAGTGAATTTGAGTGTAATGCAATTATGTAAATTTAAATTATAAGCTAACATGTTGGACACTGTTTTTCCTCACAAGGTTTAGTAAATACCTTTTCTAAGGTAGGCAGCATTTATCTTTTTTTATATTATTCATCATATTTAGTCTGAGTAATATCTAGAGATAAAGAAATATGGAAATCTTATTAAAAAAAATAATAATGTTTCGTTGGGCCGATAATTTGTTTCGATGTATTTTAGCCAGACGGATCATATGTAAGTAGATACTGGCTAATTTTGGTTGTGTGAGGTTGCCACTCCTGATAGGACATTGTTGGTTTGGCTACACTGCTTGCTTTTCTCCTCTTGCCTCTCCGCTTTTTCTGCACGCATTTTGAATTGTAAAAAAGTATTTTCGTTATTCGCCGTGAAAGTTATTAAAATTCGCCTATAATCGCACAACGCCGCAAACATTTATCATCAATCCATCGCCGTTCACTCCATCCGCCGCCTCCAGACGAAATTGTGTGCCTGCAGTTTCCCTGGATCACTAATTTCCCTGATGGACTGAACTGATTGCCGACAAGGAAGAGGACTCAACACCAGTTTAGTCAATGTTATTACATGTTGATTTTCTCTGGACTGAGTACATTTCCAATAAAATAGTTGGCTTCATCCGCTAGCTCATATTGTCAGTTTGGAGGATTAATTTATTCCGCCGTCATAAATTTAATTTCAAAACGCAAAGGTGAATTCTATTACCGAGGAATTACCAATATTTTAAAACATAAAAATCTTACGAGAATGCGGGAACTAAAAAAAACAAATCTTTTAAAGTATATGAAATTCTAAAAAATATATATGGACAAAAACTCCAAGAAGGTACTCGTATGAACAGATAGAAAAATAGAAGAATTTAGTGAAATATACATTTTAAAAAATACCTAACACTGACATAAAAAATTTGAATCATAAACGAACTCTTAATTTATTTAACATATTACAACAGAGATGAAGAAAATTTAAGAGAAGGTAATATGGAAGTCTAGGCATTTACAGGGCTTATGACCTGTCAATAGCTGGTTTAAGTGGCCACTTTACACATTGTTTAACATTTACCATTCTGCCCATCTCACCCGCATACAAATAAAGGTTTCAGCTCTCTAACTTCACAAACATCAACAGATGAAATAATTGAAGGAATAAAGATGTTCGAATATGGGCAGAATGGTGAATGTTACACAGTGTGTAAAGTGGCCACTTAAACCAGCCATTGACAGGTCATAAGCCCTGTAGATGCCTAGACTTCTATATTACCTTCGCTTAAATGTTCTTCATCTCTGTTGTTAAATGTTAATATAAACAGTTCCCCGGGGAGTTAAATCCAGTCCTTGTCTAAAAAATTTGGACAAACTCAAAATATGGTTGCTTAATTTATTTATTAATTTAAATACGGCTTTTCTGCCATTTACATTTCATGTTGTTGATTGAGTGCTTAAAGTAATAATATATCATGAGATATGAATATTTGCATATTATGCATATTTTATTAACAAAAAAAAACCCAACTGTTATTTCCAAATAGTCAGCAATAAAAAAACTAACTACATTCAACACTCAAACCATTTTAGAATCGAGTATTATTAAGTTAGCTCGATCTTGTAAAACTGATTTCCTCTTCTTGCCAAGAATATATTGAAAACTTTGTTTGAAGTTTGTGCAGAGATAAATTAAATACATCAATACATGAGGCATATTCAATTGATTAATAGCAAAAAAAAATTTATCTACCGATTGAGAATTTCAACAATAAAATAAAGTAATTGTTTTGCTTAACCTAGGCGGTACAAAGAACGAAATAAACTTTAATAAATCGATTGCTGCTCCCATTGGCTCCTTCATATTTTGAAAGGGCGTTCTTTTTAATGAATATTTAATTTGAGATTAAGTCGTGTAGGTTTTTATTGTGAAAGACTTTTAATAATAATTATATTACTTTTTTTGCTTGTTAAGAGTGATTTTAATTGTATTATTGTAAATAGTGATAGGGCTTGAACCTACTACTGTATTGGTATATATTATTGTAATTATTACATTTTATTTTATCTAATTACCAAATTAAAGATTTCCCTTTTTTAAATTTTTATTAATGTTGTGTTTTGACTCAGATGTGATAACACGGAGAAAATGGTATCAAAAATTAAAACAATTGATTGTTTAGTTGTTATTATGTCAGTGAGTGTGCATTAGTGAAGGTGTGATTGTTAGGATTTGCACGTTTATATTTTTATTTCGAATTAAGTGATTGTGAAAAACCGGGCTCATCAATTACTTTGATATTTGAAAAAAATATTATTTGAATCAGGTTGCGCTCCCGTAGCTGGTGTTGCGGACTCACGGAACAGAGGTCGAACCTCACTCCATCCCAAATTAAAAAATATGAAAAAATCACGAGCTTTTTTTTTTACTTTAAAAGAATAACCAAAGGCCTTAAAAGCTGTTCGAAATGAAATAAATACAATTATGGCAAAAATTTTAAATTTTGATTTTTCTGTTTTTAAGATTTTTAGTTAAAATATTTTTTTTAAAAACAACGAATATCAAAAGCAGAGCTTTAAATCGAAAAAAAATTGCATTTATATCGAATATACCTTCAATTGTGACGTCCACCAGTATAATACGCGATACACAAAGTATGGTTTAAGGTCTCTGCTGTATCTTGCCTATAGTGAATAGAACAGGCTACTAAAATGCTATAGAATATGAAACAAATAACAACATGAATCTCAAAAATAAAACTGTGTGAGGCTGTATGGTTTGTTTTACTTACCTCTGCTATGTCTTTCTGTATGTAAATGTTTATTATTGTGTTAGCTATTGCTTCAATATATTTATATTAAATTTGTGAAGCTATTTTAGTTCTATGTATGTTACTAATATGCTTTAGATAACTGTGTTTTCGTCTCAAAATGAGGTCGTTGTAACTCTCGTGAATGGGAATGAAATTAAAATAAAAGAAAATAAATTATGTATTTGGTATTTAAACTGCCTAACTACATTTTTATTACCACGTAGGTAGTCTTAAAAAAACATTCTTCCAACAAAAAACAAAAAACAAACATTTTGTACTTGTTATTGCGTCAAATTAATAATACAATATACATCGAAAAATATAAGGCAGTGAAAATAAATTATATGGGAAAACACATTCATGTAAAAAAAAAAACAATATTCAATTTTGTTAAGATAATAAACATGTGTTGAAAAATTTATAAATAAAATATAACATATAGAGTGTTATTATAAGGGCACGTGTAAGAATGTTTATATGTGTGCCCGATTTCAAGATTTAAATGAACTATTAATAAAAAAAACAAAACCTGCCGATACAAAAAATGTTTCTTTTCTTCTCTTAAAAAAAAATAAATCGATTCAGTTGCGAGGCAGAAAAAACAGTAATACGAGAATACAAGAGAGTGAGAAAAACTATACATATTAAAAACTATATTCGTTTTTGCACCAGAGAGGGAAAACATTTTTGAGAAGGGAATATAGAAGTCTAAGTATTTACAGGGCTAATGACCTGTCATTGGCTAGTTTAAGTGGCCACTTTAAACACTGTGCAACATTCACCATTTTGACTACGTTTAAACATCCACAGTTCCTCAACTCTTTCACCTGTCGGAATTTGTGAAGTAAGAGAGCTGAAACCTTTATCATGTGGGTGAGACTCATCCAGCTGAACCAAATCGCCTACAAAGCAATGCCTGAAATCAATTTCCTAATTTTACACTTCTTTTTTTTACCAGCTAGTAGACTCAACAATGTTTTGAGTATGTCCAAATGTTTGCAGACTGGCTAAAATTCCTCCCAAGAAAGTTATTCCGATTAAAATTTGTTGCAACAGAGAGGAAAAACATTTTCAAGAAGGGGATAAAGAAGTCTAGGCTTTTACAGGGCGTATGACCTGACATTGGCTGGTTTAAGTGGCCACTTTACATACTGTACAACATTCACTTTCACCCACACGATAAAAGTTTCAGCTCTTTTACTTCACAAAAGTCAACAGATGGAAGAGTTGTGGAACTGTGGATGTTTAAACAATCATTGTTTAAACAAGAGGTGAGAAGGGATATTCATTTGGGTGTTTACTTTCTTCTACTCATTGGTGGTCGCATACATAATTCCGATATTCTGAACAAATTCGGTCCCTTATAATTATCTTTGACAAAGGCAGCACAGGTTATTCTATCTTCCACGATGCAAAACCAACCTGCCAAGGGTTATGCCGGTAGGTAGAGCAATCGCGTTATTTAATCGTATCGCCTCAGATGTCGATATATTTCATGACAGTGGGATTTCTCTTAGGACAGCAATATCAAAATTGTAAAATGTGTGTCAATTTTACATAACTTTTTTTTTCTATAATAAATCTGATTTGTATCTTTTATAATGTGTCGAGAATTAATTGGATACTTTGTAATGTTCTCAATGTAACTCAAAATGAAAATGAAGCATGATCAAAATGGTGAATCTAACTTAGTCTGAAAAGTGGCAACTTAAACCAGCTAATGACAGGTTATAAGCCCTGTAAATGTCTATACTTCCATATTCTCTCTTAAAAATGTTATCACTCTGTTGCGACAAATTTAGATCTGAATAACTCACTAGGGAGGAAACCTAGCCTGTCTGCAAACATTTGGACATATTTAAAACATTGTTGACTATATTTGTCAGCAGTTCACGTCTGAACTACTGGATGCGGACCTGAGGATGAGTAGACGGTAGAAGACAAAGAAGCCAATGGGAAATTTGGGGACAGCGTATTATACTCTAACTAGGGAACAAATGTGGAATATTTATGGAACATACATATTAAATTATCGCAATCACTTCGGGTAAATTAGTAATTTGAAACGTTATTACTAATCCCTTTATTTCATATAAATGATTCTGCACGCCTGTTACTGACCACATTTCTACTATACACTGCAAAACGACAGAATGGTTGAATTATTATAACAAATTAATACAGAAACGTTTTTGCTGCGCACTCAAACTGTTACTTTATTCATATGAATAATTATTCTCTGGAAGTAATAGCTGGTTTATGTACAATATTTTAAGCTTAAATATATTTTAGTAAGTGGTTTTTTCATAACATAAAAAAATATTCATTTTAACTTACTTCTATAACATGTTCAAGCGAGCGTTTTTTGCTTGTGTAAGGATTTATTTTAGTTTATAATTGCTTTAAAGTTTCCATTTTTTATCACAAAAACTTATTCAAAATACGAATGAGAAATTTTTTCAATTTTAAATAAGTAAGTAACGAGGAGTAACTTTTAGTAAAATTCGACTCCCAGGTTCTATAAGTATCATGCTTTTAGGGTTTGGGGGCTCTTACATTCTCGGGTGTAACCAATGGACCGCCAAAGAAGCGTCTTTTTCTCATTCACAAGACTCACATTCACAAGTGCAATTTTAAAAATACTACTTGCATATTGGTAAACCGAAAAGAGTTTAATATATTTTTTTAGTTTTCTTCTAAAATAATATTTAAGATTACTTACATCTTGAAAGGTTTGAGAAAAAAATCTTTTACGATAAATAAAATTACATTTATCTCAATCGCGGATAAAATTGTTAATTATTTTGGTGATAAAATGTCTATTACTTTATTTTACATACCGGTATGATTAAAAAAATACGTAATTTAAAATTAAATAAAGTGAAGACAAATCATGATTATAACCATTTTCATATTGGCATACAGTGATGCATAGAGTACTGTATTAGCACTATAATATAAACGTATATGTATTAACAATGTTTTGAGTATGTTCAAATGCGGTTAGACTGGCTGGATTTTCTTCCTAAGGAGTTGTTTTGTAAATATATTATTTTTTATGCATGAAGATAAAGTGCTCAGTGTTGCGTTTTAACTACCAAATTTGGTACACTAAGATATTTCAGTGTAAACCACCTACTAAATTAATATTGCATTTCAACCATTCCAGGGATTAAACCAGGAACCTCATGCATGGTAAGCAAACGCACCAACGTAGCGGATTTTTTCCTATATTTTTCCGTATTTAAGATTTTAACCTGAGAGTAGCCATTGAGTAAAAAAAAATCGTCCAAAATTCTGATATAATTTTGACCCTGAATCGTATTTTCAAACACGTACATTAAACACACAAATAAAAATTCCTTCAATTTTTCACGGACGTTCAGATGCAGATTAAATTTTTTGGGTTACCGTTAAATAATGAAAACTGTCCAAAGGTGTACATCGGGCAGATTGCCGGAAAGATTACAACAAGAAAAAGGGAGCTCAAGAGTGCACGTGATCTTAGCTTTCCTGAAAAATCAGCTTTAGTCGAACACCAAATAAGACAGGGCATAATTTTTGCTCCAAACTAGTTTTCTTGAATTGGACAAAGAGTCTTAAAACTGAGTTAGTAAAAAAAGCGATAGAAATTACCTACTTTTACATAAAATTAAAGAATTAATAAAAATCACCCCGATTTACAGTGATAAATAAATAATAGAAAAAAGATGTTTGTGACACGATACAGTTTTTAAATTAATAAGCTGCATAGTACAACGCTGAATGCAACAAGGTTAAAATTCTTAAAAAATAAAGTTGCACAAATAATTACACAAATTATACCAAACTTGATAGTAAGCTCCGGAACATCCATCCAAAAACTTTTGCGACATGTTAGTGACGCAGTCATTTTTGACAGCTCAGTCAGAGTCCTTTAAGTTAACTTCGATAGGCTAAGAGGTACTCCGCAAGCATTGGTTTTAAAAAAAATTTAAGGAAACCCAATGATATGTGTAGCATTTTGTGCCTAGATGCAAACAAGTCGAAAGTTTTAACCGGTTAAGTGTCATAAGCGCGTTAACGCGCACTCTGTTTCCGTACTCAGAGAGCCAGCTACACTATGCATAAAAACGCGTGCTTTCGTACACGTTTTCCGCGTTTGAGTAAAGTTTCCCGAACGATTTTCGATTTTGCGCACTCGGAGACATCTGTTAGAAGCTTGATGAAGTATTAGGACAAGAGGAATAATTAATGAAACTGACACAACAGCACAACGATGCAAATGCTAGTTTCTAAAATTCGCTTCAAACGAGTATTTCTCCGCATACTGGGAACTGCCATGGCAAAAGCCAGCGGCAAAGAAAAGGTTATACACCTAAAAGTGTACGTAAGGAAAACTAGAAGCTTGTGAAAATACAACGATTAGCAGGTGCTGCATTCACTTGTACGAAAGCTGTCTGAAGATTAGAAGTTTACTTGGTGAAAACTAAATGTCGCCTATTCAATGCCTGCTTATTGTGCTACTTGTTCTTTTTTATGAATACACCTTACCAGGGCTTAAAACAGCAAATCATTAAATTTCGAGAATAGGTGCCTTAGAAGAGTATTGGGTGTGCGGAGGAGTATAGTGACCTGAAACGTCCGCAGAGCGCAATCGGCACACGGATAAACAACTCAGAAAAATAATGAATTTTAACATACGTAATATTTACTGGTTTACTTTATTCAATTCTACCGTAACACTGTTTATAAAATCCAAAAATTAAATTTCCCTTATTCATGATTCAATTATAAAGTTTATTGTTCGGAAATAAACAAAAGTTTTCAAATCCGCGATAAACACATTATCCGATAGCTTCTCTGCTTTCACGTTCAATATCTTTTTATGCGTATTTTCCTTTGAAAGTGTCTAAATTTCCTATACAATGTGTTCACCTCCCCCGGAGCGAGTTACCTCATTAACACATACTTCGTTTACTAAAGGATCTCTACATACCGCTTAATTCGCTGTTTCATCTTTGTTCCAAGATCTCTTTCGCTTCGAGCTAACGTGAACGCTTTGCCAACTGAACTGACATATCGAGTGAATTTCTAAACCCACCACCAAACCGCAGTAACTTTTATTTAACTTATTGTAAATAAGTATTCTTTTATTTTTATGAGAGTTGGGTATTGTTGACCTTGCTATTAATGTTTTATATGACACAAGCGGATTTTGTTTCCTAGCTATCTTCATCTGAGCAGTGTTGACAAAAGTATTTTGGTTGAGTATCTAAAGGTACAGAAACATCTCCGCATTTGCTTAGTGAATATGAAACCACAGACAACTCATAAAAGAAAATCCGGACTATTGAAATACAATAATAGGCCTTCCGTCCCACTTGAAGAGATCACGCCATTTAGTTTCCTGTTACCATTCGTTGTCCTTATTACTTGTACTATTTTAACTAGTGAAACGGATAGTGGTTTGGCCGGATACCAGATACCATATATCCAGCTATCCGGCGCACTATCTCATAAATCAATTAAATCACCCCAGTACTCGAATTTTTCTCATGGTTATAAACAAATATTTTAATGTCCATAAAATAAAAACCATTTAATCATCAATCAACCGGTCAATGCGTTGCATATAAATAAAGTTTATAAGTTACTCAATAAAACAAATACATTGATTTAAGTAATTTTACTTCTTGTGCTTTATTTTTTTTAAGCAAATATATTATTAATTGAAAATATTTTTTATTTACTTGTTAAGTTATTTTTTTAGGGTGTACACTTAACATTGTCGAATGTTTTTTTATATAAAAAAGTTCGTTTTTAAATATTAAATGTAATTTTCTTTTTCTCAAAAACGGTTGATATCAATTAATAAATTTAAAGGCGTTAACTTTAAGACGAAATTTTCGCAGGTTATGAATATGAAGTATCCGTCGGATATTATTATATCCGGTATCCGGTAGAATATTGAGCTACTATGCGGTAGCCGGCTAGATAGGCCTAAATGTATCTTAAATTTTGTTAAAATTAAACCAATCACGTTACTTGTAAAATATAAATAGGGGCTAGATTTCTAACCGTCCGCGTCCGTGCGCTCTGTAGCTGCAATACGTGCTGCAATCAAGCTTCTGTATCTAACTAAAATTGTGTATAATTGTAAACGGGGAACTGAATTCCATCCGATTAGGGTGGTTCTGTAGCTGCAAGATGTGTTGAGATGTTTATTGTACAGCATCCTTGGGGTGATTTGTATTAAAATGGCGGTATATAAGTTATCCAAAATAAATGTGAAAATCCGTTTCATCTATAATTCTAACCATGAAAGATACTACTATTTGTGATAAGTCATTGTGACTTATGATAGAAAATGTGTGCCTTAGATACTCATCAACGTTTCTACATTGTGTTTTAAATGTAATATGTATAGTTTAAGATACAATGGCAAAATACTGAACTTCCGAGTTTTGAAAGAAAGTGCAGGAGAAGGAAAGTAAGGGAAAATATAAGGTGTAAAGTAGTTTCATTTTACTACCAATATTGAAGTTCAAAAATCTACGCTTCAGCCTCCTGCGATGAACGTTTTGGAGATGCGACTATGGATCTTTCTTAAAAAACTGTTGTTGATGCCTTTAAAGTGCCTTTACTCATGTTGCATCTTTTTCATAATTTAAAGCTCCGACCGTTCCAGAAGAACCTAAATAAAAAAAATTCGTCTATATCTGGTCTGGTTAGCGATAGAGTCTTCTGCAGACGTCATCTAGTGATATTCACATGCTCCATTTCTGAACTGATGCGTAAAAAAAGAAGAAAACGCTATGTTCTTAGTGTGAAAAGTAATGAGGTTTTGAAAAAAAAAACATCTTAATTATTTAAAACATATTTTAATAGATTACATTTAGAAGAAAAACAATATGAAAATACATTTTTTTTTAACGCGACGTATTACGTAAAAAAACACTCTTGTGTACAATACTTGGGAGTGACATCTTACATGGATGTTTTTTTATATAAACTTTAAAAAAAAAACTTTTCTTGTTTGCTTTGATTCCGTACATTTTTTATTTTATTTTAAGTTATGGTGTTTTTCATTTGAGTAAACCGTTTGTAACAGCAATTAGGGGGAGGAATCTAGTAAATATCAGGGTAGAAATATTATTCTTTGAAGATCGATAGTCCTTATCACGCTAAGGATAAATGGAGGATATTTGTAGCTTTTACGGTGCGTATTCTTTATTGGAAAACTTTACCTGATAGCCGTTAACAGGAGTTTACTCCTAGACGATTAATATACGTAAGGTATTCAGTTTATATGAAAACAATGAGAAAATATCAGCAAAATATTAACTTTCACGGTAAATGATTTTACGATACATTATATTGATCTGAGCAGGATGATTTCAAAGGCATTTATTTGTTCTACTAATACAATAAAATAAATGTTGGAAATTAGTTTACAAAAAACTCAGCAGAAAATAATAACAAGATATTCCTTCAGCGTAGATAATTGTGTTTCAAAAAATAAATCAACTTTGATTACTAGGTATTTCTCTGTGGTAGGTCTGGATTAGTTTACTGGATCAGGTGACCAAAGAGTCTGAATCCTTTTCAAAATCCAAATCTGCTTTGAGTAATTGGTTCGTTCGAGGGGAATGGATTACTGTGATTGAATATGGAATAACCGGTGAATGACCAATATGTTTGTATAAGTGTAGATGTATAATATAAAATAAACGAAAATAATAAGTAATATAATACTTTTTTTATACTTTTACATTGTTTGTATTCTTTTTTTATACAGAATAATGTTCCCTCGCTGGGGTGTCCCGTGCCGAGGGAAACATTTTACAAAATGTGAAACATGCCTAAGATTAGCTATTTAACAAAGTTAACAAAATAATAACAATTAAAAAAACGTAATTAAACCAAATAACCTAATTGTAATTAACATAAACAGTAAAAAGCAAAAATATTAATAAAAAACATAACCAATTTATAAAGACTAATTTAAACAAATTCATAAACAGTGCATACATTTTACATATTAATCTTGATCCACTCATCGATACGTGCGCAACCCACCTCCTCTATCCATTTTTTAATAGCAATTTTATATTTTTAGAACTTACTAATTGTCCTTATGGATAATGGAAGTAGATTGTACACTTAAACCGAGTAGAAGGTCAATCCTCTTTGACCGAAGGTTGTATTTATTTTTATATTTTTTTGCTACTTCAGGGTGGAGTATCTATAATATACTTGTATGTAGTATGATATATATGTATACTTAATATTTATATACATAATATGGTTTTTTTATCTTATACCTATGTAACTATTTTGGTTAGTGAACAATAAAAATTAAAAACTTAATAATAAATTATTTAAAAAGATAAAAGTCAGCTGTGGTCGACTATAACATGCTGGTACATGTGGCCCTTCGGGCCTCATTTAACCGGCCCTAATGAATCTGTCCTCATGGCCGTATTAAACCGTTGACCGGCTCTTAGAGCTTTGGTTTACCCTATATAGACAGTTATTTTTGTTAATTTACGTCTTAAAAACCTGATTAAATATGCTCTTTTTTTTAAATAATAAATCTATTGTATTTGAAAAATCTAAGCGGAAGACTGACTCTTGTGAAATAAGACTTTTTATTAATACGAAATATTTTAACATAGATACCTCAACTTTGGTATTTTTTTATTTGTGTACTACTTGGTTCTAGGTGTCCTACAAAGTGATAATAAGGATCTCGAATGCGCGATATTAGTTATTCTATTCAAATTAAAAACAATATTTATGAATCTTGGCGCTATATACGTTATCCATAATAATAATAAAAACGACATAATTTATTAAGGAAACAACTTAATTATTTTGGTATAAAATAAATTTAAGAGAATCCATAAATATGTTTCAAATCATTAAAATTTTGTCATGAAACATTTAAACGGACTGAAAAATTTTCTTTCGGCTTTCAAAAAATAATAATTTTGAGGTAATTTTTTTGTGAAAATATTGAAAAAATGTATTTTCGTGGCGCTTTAAAAAAACAATTTGGAGGTAAACATTATTGATATAATAATAATTGAAAAAATATATTTTCATGGTTTATTAAAAAAAAAAAATTATGGCAAATATGAATATAAATATGAACATAAAATTTATATCACGTTCGAATATTAAATTTTAACTGAAAAAAATGACCCCGGTTTAGCGTTGATATCAAGATAATAAGGCTCTAAGTCGTGTGCGCGAGTAAAGGAATAGACGTAATCAATCAATTCCAGAGTAATAATAATCTAGATTTGATTTTATATTCACATCATCCCATAAAAATGAGTACGGTGTCATCAGCATTTGCAATAATATCGCCATTCATTTTCTGGATTTTTATTTATTTTGAAGAAACAAACAGTCGACAGTAATATAATAACATTAAAAAAAAATCGGTTTAAAAACAAACCAGCGAAGTTTTTAAATAAGAATCATACATATTATTAAATTGTGTTACAACAAAAGGGTGTGTTTATGTGTATTTGTATGAGAGTAAGTATAGATGTGTGTTTATGTATATTTGTGTGGGAGTAAGTGTTCAGGTGTGTGTAAGTGTGAGCATCATTAAATAGTAAGTGGAATCGTATCGCAGCCAGAAAAATGAGTTTTAATTTATTTTTAAATACATTAAGGGGCATGTAAAATATTTCAACAGATGAAAAAAAAGCATTGTAGTTAGTGCTAGAGACTGGCAAATGGAATAAATACTTATTTCTTGTCACGCGAAAGGGGACATTAAGATTTATTTTGGAGAGAAAGTTAAAAGTGTCTACTTCATTATTTAATAATTTATGTAAAAAGCATAATTCAGATTCAGTTTGTCTATTTTCAAGGGTAAAAAATCCGTTTTGTTCGGCAGATTGGCTGTAAGTATAAAGCGTTTTATTGTTTTTATAATCTCGGTATTTTAAAATTTTTATTTGAACATTTTCAATCCTTACTATGTTTGTTATGTATTGGGAGCTCCACACAACGGATGCAACCTCCAAATTACTGCGTTCAAAAGTGTTGTATAAAGTTTTTTATATATTTGGTTTTTTAAAAGGTTTAGATATTTTTAAAATGAAGCCCAGCATTTGGTTAGCTTTTTCAACAGTAGAATTTATGTGAGACCCAAACAGCAATCTATTTTCAAAAATAACTCCCAAGTCTCTAATCTTGCTACACCGTGATAAGGAATTATCTTCGATCGTATAATTGTGTGTAAAAAAATTTGTACTTTTAGTAAATGTCATTAAATAACATTTTGAGGTATTAATGTACAATTGATTTTTTTTACAGTAATCAAATAGACGATCAAGATCCTCTTGAATATTTACGCAGTGAGATATATCGTTGACATTGACAAAGATCTTGGCATCATCGGTTTGTTTCAACAAACTTTCAGTAGGGTCGCAGTGAGTCATATCTTGCTGGAGAGTGTGATTCTATAAAATGCTCCGAACGCCCAGTTGAATTCCATCGGCAACACAACTGACTAGTTCTACTCTTTAGTGTCCATGTCTCGAACCCTGGTGTGTGTGTGTGTGGTACCCCATAACAGTGTGATTACAGCAAATAACGAGAGGATGAAACGTGGGTTTCTGGCGCCTCCAAACCACAACCAACCAGCTAAGGGAAAGTAGCCCCGACAGAAAAATCTACTAGAAAAGGCAAAGGAAAACCACTCTGGTCATCTTTTCCCAGGAATCACTCCAGCGAGTACATCCAACAAGCAGTTGTCCTAGCTGCGGAATGTAAAAGAAGCGCAGAAGCGAGATGCTTTCGCTGTAGTAATCGCCAACGTCGGGGGGACCTGACAAGGCACTGCAAGAAAAAGAAGATACTTAACATATTATTTCATTAAAAAAACAGGTCTAATTACGGTTCCTTCAATAACCTACCTTTATAATATAGAACTGCATAATGAAATTTTATTTTCAAACAAACCACGAAATTACTTTATTACGGGAAATAAAAAAAGAAAACATTGACAAAAGGAAAACATTACGCTTTACGACATTTCCTACCTCGGGTTGTTTAATGTTTCGTAAAAAAATATCCCTATAAATCTTCATTACAATGTGACGACTTTAGAAAAAGGGACGAAGTTTTTAGTTGAGTTAATGCTCTTGTGTTCAGTCGCCACCTGTTGTACCATAAAAACATAAAACTTTAGGTGTCGAAGTTACTTTTTTCGTTTCCTTCTCACTTTTCTACTCTCGCACAAAACTTTCCCTATGATTTCTGCGTAACTTTGTTGACTTGACACGCTCGTGAAAAATTTATTCCAACTTTCTTTTCCTCGCTCAAAGTTAAATTAAATGTTTAAAAATACAATGTTACTCCGTTTTGCTGCAAACACAAGATTTAAGAAAATACAGTATATTGTTGCTTACACAACGTTTTAACGCTTTATGGCAGCATCAATAAAACATTTTGCTGTTTTGTTAGTTTTTTAAAAAACCTATATTATTTACTTTTAACTTTAAAACACCAGTTTTTCATAGTTATTTTTTTTTTATCTAAAGGTTTTCATGTCTACCGGTTTCGAGACTTGCCAGTCTTTTCGTCAGGACACTAATAACACTAACATTTAAATTCCACTATACACCTTCACCATGCATTTCTGGATTACCATGTTGGTTTAATTAGTGGTTCTCATAAAGGAACGGGCACGTCCCGAAACTGTTATACCTTAAAAAAGGCGGTAAATAGTTTTATACAATTGTGAATGGGAATAACTCATTGAATAATTGTTTTTTTTTTGTTTTGTGTCCTCTCGTTCTCTTCATTTGGAAAAAAAGGATGCATTTTATGTTTACACCAACAAATGAGTCAGCAATTTATGGCATTTTCAATGAACACTGCGCAAATATCGCGACCATCTTTGGTAGCTTTATTCCCTCGTTTGAACGCGAACAGAAAGAAGAGTCAAAAATGCTAACTTTTGTCTGCGTGATATTTCATTTTGAAGGCTTGTAATATAACCTTTACAATTGTTTCAACTTTTGGTGCCTATTTTTTATTTGAAAACAAACAAACACAACTTATGTTAACACTCAATACAATTATTTATTGTATTTAATAAAACTTTTGACCACAAAGCTAAGGCTTTATATATTTTTATGTGGTTTCATCATCATTCCTTTCATCATCACGTGAAATCATAATTGTTTCAAATCATCGATGAAAAGAAAATTTTATGGAAGGTCTTTTTTTATTTGAAATCCTCAAATAAATTTTTAAATAAAAATTATTTTGCTGAGATAAGCCAAGACGTATTCAACCCCAATTTAATTTTTCTTTCTAAGATGTGCTTGCAAAATGTAAATAAATTATCGAAAGTCCATGAACTCTTTTCAAATTCAAATTAAAATTTCAATTACAAACGTAAATTCAATTTGGCTTAATCCGACTTCAGGTCAGAAATATTCTATGAAATCAAATAAACTCATATAAAATCGTGTAGAATCCTTTTTGACACCCCTTTGTTTTCCTGAATGGAGTAATTTTCAATGCCGTATTTGCGTCGAAGAGTTTTTCAACTCAATGGTTTTCGTTTAAATTATAAATCGCATCGTGATTATTTTTTTTTAAATATATAATTTTTAATAAAAATCTTAAGATATTTCGTTAGTTTCTGTTACTCTTTATACATTAAGTTTTAGTTCATCGGCCCCGTGGTGTAATGGTCAGCGCCTTTGCCTACCATGCAAGAGGTCTCGGTTTCAATTTCCTCATGGGTCATGGTTATTATAAAATATTTATTTAATTTTTGTGTGGCTGTGATGTCACACTAGTCGACATAGGACACAAGAGTTAATGTATTTCTCTTATTTTTTTATAAATAATGAATTCTTATTTTTTGTTCTCTTCAAATTGACATTTTCACACCTGATTTGGAAAGTCAAATTTGTAAAACAATGCTAAATGTAAATAAAAAAACTATTTATTTCTCCTACGCGACAAATAAATGACCGTTACTTCAGCAACACATCTATACAGACACTTAATACAAAAGAGAGCACAAAGATAGAAGTCATAACAAGAAAGACAGCGACGCTGTTTTGCGTCGAGTGTTGTCTTAAACAGATTCAGTCTTCAGTCGGTTGATGACAGTGACATGAGTGGCGTAGTTGTGATTTTCAATTTATTTTCCTAGTACAGGGTTAGCCCTTATAATTAAGATTATATGTTTTTTCGCATAAATGATGGAAAACGAATGTTGAAACAGTATATCTACATGTTATTTTTTTTTTAATGTCTAAACTTAAGAATATTCCGTATTTTACTTAAACCAGCCAATGACAGGTCATAAGCCCTGTAAATGCCTAGACTTCCATATTCCCTTCTCAAAAAATTTTTCCCTCTCTGTTGAAATAAATTTAAATATGAACAATTCCCTAGGGAGGAAATCCAGCCAGTCTGCAAGCATTTGGACATAATCAAACATTGTTTGTTCGATTGTTTAAAATTGAGCCGAGTAGTAAGTCAAGTATTCATGCTAAGAAATAAACAATAAAAAACGAAATATAATAATAATAAAGCAATGAGTAGGACGAGGCATATCGGCGGCCTCCGTGGTGAAGTGGTCAAGACGCTTGACTCGCGCACAAATAAAAGTACTCAATTTTTGTATTGAAAAACAAATATTTTTGAAAAATCACGGTACATTGTTGGTAAATATATGACTTATTTGCCACGTAGTCGCCTTCCCGTTCTATGCAGGTTATGAGTAGAAGCAAAAGCGTTTTGATGTTCTCTTCATAGAACTCTCTCGCCATCTCCTTCGTCCACTTTAAGACCTCTTGTTTCACCTGCTTATTGGCTAGATTTTTTTTCACCCAAGATGAAAATCTGAAGGCGCCAAGTCAGGAAAGTATTCAGGGTAGTTCAAAATGTCCTAACGAAACGAGTTCAAACGCACCTTGGTGGCGTTAGTCGTGTGCGGGTGGGTGTTGTCGTGCAACAAACACACTCCCTGTTAAAGAAATGGCGGACTTTTAATGAAAAACGAATTTTATTTAATTTTGTGATTTGGAAATATTTGAGAAAGGATTGGAACATGGAAAGGACACCTACCTTTAATATGATCTGAATGTCTTCAATTTTTGGCACTGGATGACAAAATGAACTAAAAAATGTAACACTGTTTTCCACGACGCGCGACGATTCCAACCACTTTTTATCCGATTTTATGTGATGTCAAAAATGTTGTTTGGTTTTTTATCTAAATCCGAATCTTTTAATTTTGATTTTTTTCGATCTTAATGTTAGGTAGGTACCATAAGGATGGGTCAAGGGAAGGATGGGAAGAAAGGTAATCAGCCAGGAATAGTATCGATAAATGCTGTTATTTACTTAACACTCCCTTTGTCAACATTCCTTTCTGTTTGTTTTGAACTGTTCTTTTGAGATTTTGTAGGGTCTCACAGTATCGTGCTGCAGTAACCGTCTCCCCCTGAGGCAAAAAATCAATCCAAATTATCCCTTTTCGGTCCCAAATGCCACGGATACCATGATTTTTTCGGCAGGTGGGGAACTAGTTTCCGTCCCTGTGATGACTGTCTTTTTGTCTCAGGGGTGTAATGAGCCACCCATGTTTTTTCACCTGTTACAATGGAGCTCAGAAAATCCTCACAGTCCAATTCAAATCGCTCACGGAACTTGCGAGTTGCCTTACCTTATGACAGCGCGCACCTTACACTTGGCGAGATTTCTTCTTGACATCTTTCACAGAAACAAACACTACGAGGCAAGTTTTGGTACTACCAAGGGTCGCAAGAGACCCCCCACTAAAAATCAGTGTGGCCAACTTTTGGAAAAAAAAAACACAACGCGAGAGTCCTCTTACTTTCTGAATAAGCCTCGCAAAATAAAAAATTACATTTTTACATGATATTTCTAAAATTCCAGCATCATGTTGATTATTTTTCTTGTCAAAAGTATTTTCAGTATGCGTTTGTGAAACTTCATTTGTAGTTCAATCACAAATAACTATCAACGTGCTTAAAAACATGCTAAGCATTTGAACAATCCCAATGAACGATATTGAACATGCTTGAGTTATCGCAGCCATAACGTCGCGTTGGAGCAACAAGGTTCTATGTGGATTCATACTTTTTTTGAGACATGAAAGTTTGAAATGAAGTCATTATTTTATTGTATATTTTTTATTTATTTTGTCTAAATAAACTAATTAATAATTAAGGATTGTTTTTTTTTTTTTTAAATTTCAATGCACATAAAACCAATATTTAAAAATAAATACAACAAAATTTCAATGTAAAAAAACGTATTTTGTCAGATAGACCCTTGTTCCCTAACGCGACGGTAAGTCAACGCGTGTGTAATCTCTAAGTCAACGCTCGTGTCGGTTTTTTTTTGTTTTCCTCGTAAATAAATACAGTTCGCTGGCAAAAACCGGCGTTAACTATTAAAAATAATACAATATATTGCATTTGCAAAATAGTAAGGAGTATCTAATACAAAAAAAGAAAAAAATATATTACAATTACTATGACGACTGCTTTTCTTGATATTTGGCTTGCCAACTGCCGACTAAATGCAATAAATAGCATAATATATCAAATAAATAAATAAAAATAGCAATTTTGAAATGTTTACCATATTTACACCTGTGAAATTTAAATATGTGATTGCGCAGCAGGATTATACGTCGCACAACGTTAATATTTAACACTTAAAAGATTACAGAATTTCTTGCCAATTAATGTTAAGCAAACATTAGTCCAGAGCTTACTTCTTCCACTCCTTGACTACGCGGATTTATGTTATCCAAATGCTTACTCTGAATTGCTTGATAAGTTAGAACGATTTTTTTATATTTTTTTTACGGCACCTTTCTTCTCAGAATTTCCCCTTAGCTTTGCTAAACGCTGTATAAAACAAAATACGCAGCAGCGTTGGGAGGATCATTACCGCGCTTTTTCTGCAGGTAAAATCACTAAAATGTTTTTCCCAACGCTGGCTGATGCAACAAACTTCCGTCATCATCACCAAAGTACAAATTTTTACCGGACACGGAGCTATGAGAAGTTATCTATATAGGTTTAAATTAAGGAATGATGACTATTGTCCATGCGATGATATTTCTTCACAGAGTATAAAACATCTGTTATTTCAGTGCCCATTTTTCAGTTTGCAACGCCATAATCTTAAAGCAGAATGCAGGAAAGATGGAATATCCTTAACAGATATCCACACTGTAGTAAAAAGTAGTAATCACGCGCCATTGTTCTTGAACTTTGCAACAATGGTGATTGGACTCATAAAGGTAATAAACCAAAATCAGTGATCGAACATCCCATTTCCAAGACAAACAAAAACTTTTTTTCCGAGTACCTTAGCCTTGTACATGACACGTAAGGCTACTAA
Organism: Micrasema longulum; assembly: GCF_059751315.1. Classification (NCBI taxonomy): domain Eukaryota; kingdom Metazoa; phylum Arthropoda; class Insecta; order Trichoptera; family Brachycentridae; genus Micrasema; species Micrasema longulum. The sequence continues at coordinate 419,269 of NW_028278059.1, read as the reverse complement.
ATACAGGGGTCCAAATATATTTAAAAAAATAAAATAAAAAATTAGAACGATTGCAGAATATTTGTGTTCGTTATATCTTTAATCTTCGCAAATTTGACCACATAACCGAGTATCGCACGCAACTACACTGGCTCAGTATCAGGTATAGAAGAAACATTCACATTCTATCTTTTCTTCACAATATTTTAAATAATCCCACTTTGCCTGTTTATCTGAGAGAGCTCATCCAACCTCTTTCACAACACGGATTATCTCTTCGTTCTAGTAACGAGAGAACCCTTTTAATACCATGTCATCGCTCTAATTTTTTTGCCTCCTCTTTCACTGTAGTAGCCGCTCAATTGTGGAATATTCTACCCACTAATGTTAGAGATGCCCCTTCTTTATTTACATTTAAGTCAAGATTGAAATGTCACTATCTAAATATATAAATTGTTCCTTTATCTTTCTTTTTTCCTTCCCATCCCCTCTCCTCTCTTCAGAGTATAGTGTTATTTTTTAAAATATATATATTTATTTTAGTTAATCTTTGCTTTCAGTTTTTGTATAAAATCGTAAGATTCAATATGTCCATGTATTTATAATTTTCTGAAACCAAACGGTATGGGTAGGTAGGAAGATATTGCCTTAAGGCAATATGCCCGCCCTTATATGTATATATATTGTTTATGTATATAAAGTGTCAAATAAATAAATAAATATTTTGAAATTTAATATAAGTATTCGCGAAGTTCCACTGTGATCGTGAATACGATAAACATCCATGGCGAGAAATTGTTATCATGTCGCTTATTAGCACGTCGATAGTTATTTGTGATTGAGCTTCTTATTCAATCTTATTCACAGAGGCCATTTTTGATGTTTTTTACTTTGAACTATTTACTTTTTACAACCGTGTAATAATACTGATTGAAGTTCTGCAAAAAAAAATGTGTGAATTTCAAACTTGATTTACTATTTCGTCATTTGTCGGCACTGCCTGTTATCCTGTGAAAGAGTTTCTAGCCTTTTAATTGGGATTTTATTCCTTAATTATTATTCGTATATTTTTGTGTAAAACCACGGTGAGCTTATATGCGATCATGCTAGGAACATGATTTAAATTAAACGTAAACAAAATAAAAATAATTTATGTTTTCCAAGCTTTTTGTAATTAAATTGATGAAGACAAGAAATAAAAATGCTTTTAATAAGTCATTTTGGCATCTACATCCGAATTTTCAAATTTCGTTTTATTTTTATCCTTCTCTTGAGGATTAGATTTTTATTCGCCTTTGAAAATTGGAAGAAGCATATTTTGAAGATGAAATTATTTACTTTCTGATCTTTTATGCGATGACATCAAAAAACGATCGGGAAAAATGAAAAGGCTAACAAAATATTGAATTTCCATTTGAAAAAGGGAACTGAGTCGTGTGTGAGTAACGCGTTTAAAAGAAAATATTTTTTAATATTGTATTAAATTATCAAGGACTTTGAAATTAAATACCCACAAATATAGGTGAAAGCTCTGATACTTGAATTGATTACTAAATAAATTGGTATTAAATGAATTAGTACCAAATTAGAAAATATAAAACGAAAATAAGGTTAACACACAAGATCAGATCAAAAGATAAGATCACAAAGTACAAATATTTTTTTTGAATCCTAGGCGTTCTGTGTTATAATTCATATACAAGGGATTCAAACTGTGCAATAAGTAATTTAATTCTAATATTATTCTAAGTTTATACAAGTTCTCAAGATGCTATAAATTGGCTTAATAAAAAACAAATAAATAAGTATTATCAATAAATAGATTCTCGTAAAAGTTTTTTAAATATTCAATTTATTATTTTACATTTCAGTCGAATTAACTTTATTTGCATAACGTCTTCTGGTCAATCAAGGCAAGGTATACATAAATTATTATATTTAATTAATTTAGGGCAAAATTAGCACTTCACAACGAAGTCCGGGTGACAACTCATATATATCGGAATTGGTAAAAACAAGGATGAAAGTATGCTAAATGCTGTAGAAACGCCATTTCTCAGGAGAATGTGTGGTAAAACTATGTATGATAGGTGTACAAATGTCGAGATTCGTGCATTATATCATATTAGGCTGAGATAAGCATTATCGACAAAATCAAGAAAGTAGCACGGCGTCGGTTCGGGCATGAAGAGCGAATGAACGGCTAAAGAACGGCCATAAAAAATAAGGATGCGAATGTTGATAAACGCAGAAAACGAGAAAGGTCGAGAAAGAGATGGAATGGCCAAATTCAACAAATACTTGAAGACGGACTTGTCAATAGTTGGAATAATCGGCTTGCGTACATGATAAGATGTATGAATGTAGAGGAAGCAAGATCTGTATGCAAAGATAGAGTAATGTGGCGTTCTATCCTCTCTGCCTACCCTTACGGGGAAACGGCGTAATGGTTTGCTTTGTAATATTTTTGTATCTTTGTATATTTGTAATGTTACAAAAGGTTTTTCAGTAAACACAATGTACGGAAGCGCACAGCTCTAATACGTATTTAGTTTAGTATCACCCTTCAAAGGGAGGAGTTCTCTTCTGAAACTATAGTAAATGTGTATTCTTTTAATTAAATATTTTGAACACTGCTTAGAAAGTTAATTTTATTTTCATAATTCATTTATATCTTTTGTATTCACACTGAAAACATTACAGAGTATCCAATTGATTATCAATACATCACAAAATATAGGTTCATAACAGATTAATTTAATAGAAAAATAAGAAAAAATCATGAAGAATGAACATATTTATAACAACTTGTAAATAACCTTCCTAAGAGAAATCCTACTGTTAGATTTATGAGATTTGGATTTATTTATTTAGGACAAAATACATTGTTTTTAACTTGACATATTACATAATATTACATATTTTTTGTGTACGAAATATTAACAAACAGCAAAAGTGGTGGAATGAGGGGATGTAATATATTATGACATAACAGTTTTAATAAAAAGTCGATAAAATAGCATCACATATCACTCGTCACACGGGCTGTAAGAACTGTTTTATTTAGGTGTTTTGTAAGTACGTATATGTTTTGTATATTTTTTAGGTCATTAGAAAGTGAATTGTAGAAATTTATTGTTGTATACACAAAACTGTTTATTTTTCTGTTAGTCTTAGGATGTTCGCAAGTAAAATTATTTGACGAACTTTTATTTATTTTATATATATTGTAATAAAAATTAAATTTAATATTTGTTTTTATTTAAAATTTAAATTAAATGAGTGAATTATTGAGTGTTAACATAAATTTTGTTTTTTTTCCAAATGAAGACAACAAGAGAACATAACAAAAAAAATGCAATGAATATTCAATAATATTATCTTTTTTGTATAGATTGAAAGCAAAAAATGGAGGCTTAATATTAAATTTTAAAGACTTGTAATAATATATATATATATATATATATATGTAACGTAAAAGCAAAAATTTCTGCTGAGCAGAACTTTCGATTGAATTATAAATTTAAAATTAAATTTAATATTTGTTTTTATTGTTTTTATTTTATTATTTTTCGTCTTAAATATCATCTTCACCTTTTCTGTTTCTTTTCCTTTTCATCTAAATAGAGCATTTAGTTATTCTATATAAATCTGTGGTTCTAGGTTTATTAAATGTTACTTTAAGTGCTTTATTCATTTTTCTTTGTATTGATTATTGCATTAAATATCCGACGCATTAAATATACTGTTATGAAATATACCGACATCCGAGGTGATACGATTGAATAACAAGATTGCTCTACCTGCCAGCATAGTCATTGGCAGGTTGGTTCTGCATTGTGGTAGGTAGAACAACCTGTGTTGGTTTTGTTGGGAATAATTATTAGAGACAAATAGACCGAATTTATTTAGAATATCTGAATTATGTATGCGATCACTAATTAGTTGAAAAAAGCGAACACCCAAATGAATATCAATATCTCAACAATGATTGGTAGCCTAGCATTCCTAGTAAAAAGTCGGTCGGAAAAACCCACGGGTAATATTTATACTTCCTTAGACTTAGGTAGCAAATTGGACCCTCTCTATAATTAAGGAATATTTGGTTTCTTTTGGCGACCAAATGATGGGACCAAATTTCAAGCTTCTCATAGAAAAGAATAATTTAATGTTTTTTCAAAGCCATAATATTTGGAAAAATCTTGGCCTTCCTAAGAACAAACCCAAGTGTTTTAAAGAAATTATTACAAAATGAAATTATAACATGTAGATTAAATGATAACTTAGCGTCAAACAGCATCCCGAGATGCGTGGACGTCAATGCTCGTTCAAGCTTTTCTCCATCATTGAAATGACAAAAATAAATCTTTTGAATGTAACCGAAAAAAAACACCAATGCGAATTAAATCAATTAAAGGGAGTTAATAAATTTCTATTTACACACATTTCAATTAACATTTTTTTTGGTTTTGATTTATGGAGCATCGTTTATTGATTAATCCTCATGTTACATTTTAATGAGATGATATGCTTTTTCGTCTTAGTGTTTTTTCAGACTTGGCGTACCGTATGAGCACAGGGGTGATCAATCACGTCTTGCATTCACTAACATCTGCTATGTAAATCTATCAACATCTTGAAAGTGCTTGCAGATGACGCGAACTGAAGATAAATTGATTTTTTAACAAGCAAACATGTATTAGGGTTATCTCTCTAACCAAAGAAACACGAATATAATGGTTTTTCTTAGTAAAAATACAAATTGCAAGACACATGTTATTTAAATTCTACGTAATCTAAAGGCATACATTACATCATACAATTTTGGAATGACGTATATTTTTAAATTTGTAAAATAAACGGACCAATAGATTTTAACAAATAGTCTACAGAAATTTATGGATAATTTGAATATTGCGTTTTGCTATAGTTAATTATATGGAACTTGAGCTCAAGAAACGCCTGAAACGTTACTTTACTACATATCCTTACAACTCTTACCTCCTTTCATTTTATTGTTTTTTAAAATACGTGCTTTTATTCTTTTTCTTTCCTTGGTTCATATTTCTCTCTCCTTCTAAACTCAATACCTGATTCCGCATTCATTATCCTTTAACTCTTAAAAAACGGTGGTAAATAATCCCTTTACGCACGGGAATGTAACATTGTGTTACCACTGGTGAAATATGGAATATTTTAAAGTTCAGACATGTGAAAAAAAACATAGAAACTTATTGTTTAATAATTCGCGCTTCATAATTTAAACGAATTAACATAAAATTTAGCCCTATTAAAGGAAAATAAATTGAAAACACAAATACGCCGCTCATGTTACGCGCGTGCGTCCCCCATCACTATCACCAACCGACTAAAGACTAAATCTTTGTTAGACAACACCCACCGCAGAACAGCGTATCTGTCTTCCTTGTTATGATTTCTATATTCGCGCACTCTCTTGTATAAGGTCTCTGTATAGATGTGTTAGCGAATTAGCGGACATTAGTTCTTCGCGTAGCAATGATTTTTTGTATTAACATTAAGCATAGATACACAAATTTTAAAATGTCTAATTAAAAATCTCTACTAACCGGCATAATCATTGGCAAGTTGGTTCTGCATCGTGGTATGTAAAACAATCGATGCTGTCTTTGTCGAAGATAGGTTTCGAAATAGATACGAACAGACCTACATCCATCAGAATTTCTGACTTATGTATGCAACCACCAATCACCTGTAAAAAGTGAACACCCAAATGAACGCCCCTCCTCCACAATGAATGACAGCAAAAAGTTGGTTGGGAAGAGCCAAGGATAATATCCACACTCTTTTAGGTACAGACAGCGCTGATATTTCTTCTGCACTCTCTCCACCATCAAAGAGTATCGAGCTCCATGTGACAATCAAATAATGGAACTAAACTCCAAACAATATTTCATGTCAACCATGTTAGGAATCGAACTACGGGGCCGATAGAAATAAATAAGTCGACAAATTGTCGACAATGTGTGTGTTCGTTCGGAAAGAGCAAAGCAAGACGTTAGTTTAGGAAGATGTGGTCGTCGATACAAACGGAAAAGGGTGTAAATGTAAAGTGTTTAGTATTAGGCAGATGTTTCCGTTGACAGTAAAGTTGAGAACTTGACGGCTTTGTTGCCAAGGAGTATTACCACAGAGAACTTGCTCGGGACAAAGTTTCAAATGGGTAGAGCCCCTAAATGATAATTTGTAGTAAAATGTACGCCGCGCCGCCGCCGAAATAATTGACTGTAGTAATTCAGACAATTCGCTAACAATTTTAAACTTTACATGTAAAATAGTTTGATGGTCGTGACTTGACTGTGTCAGGGCAAATAAAGAATACGGTTCTGCGGACCAGAACCGGAATCCCAAACGGGTGTTTTAATTTCGCCTAAAAACCCTAATCAGCCTCTTAATAATAACGGGCAGAGGATCGAGAAAGTTGACAGGTTTAAATACTTGGGAGTTCACATAACTGAGGATGGTAGCATGCACAAAGGGCTCGCAACTCGCATAGGAATTGCTGGAGCAACTTTTAACATGATGCGTGTTATCTGAAACTGAAGTCTATACTCCAGTGGTTCTTCACCGGTGCTCCGCGGACCACTGGTGCTCCACGAGTTTGATGCAAGTGCTCCGCAAAACTATGAAAATTTATTTTTTACTCATTTACTGTGCGAGTTGCAAATATAATGGCTAGATGGCAACACTCTTGCAAAGTGAAGTTGTGTGCGCTCACCTCACAACAGCGATCAAGAGAACTGTTGCTCGGCTAGCTCTTCCACGTAGGGGATTCCCCTTGCGTTATTGCGTTTATAAAGCTAATAGACAGACCCTGTGATTAATTTTTCTTTTGTGTGTTTATTTCGATAGCATTGTGTGTATTAATTTTAATTTAAAAAATAGATATTACAGTTTTTTTAACCTCATATTTGTGTGAGCTAGGTTTTTTGACATTAACCAATATTAAAACGAAGAAACGCGAAAAACTTAGCATCTTGGATGAAGAAATGAGAGTAGCTTTATCAAATTTTAGACCTAATATCACTGAAATTTGTAAAAGCCGATAAGCTTAGGTGTCACATCAAATCATTTTCGCCACAAAATTAAAAATAAATATTTATGTTTTTATGTACATATTTTTTTAAATTATGTATTTTTTTACTTGTCCGTGGTAGACTAATCAATATTATTTTTAATAAAAGTTATTTTTGTATGCTTTTTTTAATTTTTAGTTTTGGTGAGCCGCAAATTTTCCTTATGATCAAAAGTGCTCCCTGACTTCAAAAAAGTTTCGAACCACTGCTATACTCGGTCGAAAAGCCGATTATTCAACTCTTGTGTAATGTCAGTACTCCATATGGGTGCAAATCTTGGCACATTACTAAATCTCAAAACACCAAACTTCTTTTTTTGAGAGCACAAGGTGATTCGACGTCATACCAAACATTGAAGAATGATAACGGACGCAGCAGCCTCCTTTAACGAGCGTCTTGAAGATGCGGCGGTGAACCTGGCTTGGACACGTGCTGCGCATGCCTCAAGAGGGCCTCAACCCAAGTTGCCCCTTCTTTACGCCTGTGGGCTCCTGCCGTCCTGGAAGGCCGTCGATGAAGATCTTTTGGTTTTTTTCGGAGGAACAAAGGGACGCGAGGCTTACGTGGGAGGACGTGAGCGTGCTGGCTGGCAATAGGTCCTCTTGTAAGCGTCGTGTAATATCCACAAGCTCCTCCATTTAGGAATAATTGTGGATAAGAAGAAAAAAAAAAAAAATTCTAAACAAAATTTATCTTTGATTTTACATATTCAAAACATGGTATTTAAAAATACCTCACAAACTGACAAGCTTTACAAGTTTTTAATGATCATAAAAAAAACTTTCATGCACCTATTGGTGTAATGTGATTAGTCTGCTTCAGTTGCCAGTCCAGAAGCAATAAAATAATTTCGTTTTAAACTACCTTTGAAATAAATATTTTACCTTGAACCTTGCAGCAATTGCACCCGGCCCGGGATTCGAAATATGGTAGAGGAACGCGCCAACCATTACTCCAGATGGCGGATTAATGTATACAAAAGCAGCTATCGAGTCGAAAATACTTTTTGAGTCCAAGATTCCGTTTTTTTCATCCGACATCAAAACTTTTTTTTATTTATATAAAAGGTTTTTTTGTCACAAGTGTCCTTGATGCTTTTTGCATTTTTTACCGGTGACTTTAGTACGAAATATATTCCATTTCGTATACATAATAAATAACAACTTCTCTTAAGAAAGCTGTCATGTATTTTGCTCACTTAGAAACATCTTGGACATTGGCCCTCTCAGAACTGTGTATTTTGCTCTTTTATGGTATAGTGGGCTGGGGAGGTTGCACTGCTTCTATCATGAACCCCCTAATAAATGTACCAAAAATAATACTCAGAGTGTGGTTTCGATGTCCTCTCACTTTCCAATCTAAGACATTATTCCAATTCATGGAGGTACCGGACATTTCTAATCATGCGGCTACAAGAGTAGATCCCAGCAGATTGCTCGTACAAAGTTTTCCTGTAATTCGAATTATTTCATTCCAAAAACACGTACGACGTTTGCTCAGAGGAATTTCTCTTTTGTGTCTCCAAAACTGTTCAATGTCTTGGATGAAGGAAGTTCTCCAAAACAAAAGCCGTTTTCAGAAAGAGTGTACAAGTCTGGCTTTTGTCTAAGAGAAGAGACCATTGCAGGAGACTGCTGCAAGATATTGCATGGATTTATATACTTTTAAGCGTGTTGTACAGATGTTTATTGAAATATGTATATGTTAATGTCATAATATATATTTTTTTAAATGTTATTATTTAATAATGCTTTTACCTTTCATTATGTTGTATCCCAACTCAATACAGGGCCTTTGGCCTTTTGAAGTTTGTTGTATGTTTTTTTTGTAACATATATGTATTTGTGTTGATATAGTTAATAAATAAAAATAAATAAAATTGTCCTTCATTCGTGAATAAAATGTATATTCCATGTTCATTGGGCCTATTTTACCCAGCGCTCGTATTATTTCTACCCCGTATCCCCCAATAGGCATCACGGAATCCAACATTTACATAATCAGACGATTATATGCCATAAGCCCAGTCTTTAGGCCAATTTTCCAATAGAATGAACTGGTATTGGTATTAAAAGTATCTAATTTTGGAGACGCTTTTGACTAACTCGTTTTGTATAGGTTTTCCTACGAGTTGGCGGCGGCGAAAATAATTTGATTAAATTTGTTAAATTTTATTATGTTATTTATGAACCTATAAATAACGTGCTTTTAAAATGAATTATAGAATTGAAAAACTTTTTTTTCACATGCCTCTGACCAGTAAGAATGACTTTTCTTAATTAGCTGATAACATAATTAAAAACATTCACTTTTTTTAAAATACATAATAATCTTAACATATTTGTCAAAAAGACTTTAAATTTGATAAATATGAAAAAAAAATTAAATCAGAAAGCAGTCAATAATATATTTTTCATAATGTTTAACAAAATTAAAGATATAAATAACCGTCCTTTACTAAAAATACTCTCCGAAATTTACTACCTACGCCTTATTTATTTTCTGAGAATTGTAGGCTGGAAGAAAAACATCTAAAACATTTTAGCAAATTACGTATTTTAGGTAGGTACTACTTGTTATTGAATAAGCTTCAAAATATTGATTTTAAGTTTATTTTTAAGCCTTGACAAACAACAATCATGGTCTGCAGATGGTTTTTGATTTTACACAAACTAAAGTCTTAGTAATTAATTGATTAAGTTATCCTAGTGACAATAATAAAAATACGTATTTAGCTTAGTTTTCCTTTTTTTTATAATTTTTACCAGGGACCGGGTTTTATGACCAACACCAATATCTTCTTCTTCTTCTTCTTCTTCTTGCTCAGCCTTGTTCTCTCCACTACTAGATAAAGGTCTCGTCCAAACATCTCCACTTCTTCCTATCACCCGCTTTTATCATTCATGTTTTACCGGCGATTGAGGCAATGTCGCCGAGTCATCTTTTTCGTGAACTTCGAACACCTTTTTTGCTTGCTTATGGCCTCAAATTTATTATTCTTGGTCTCCACCTGCCATCATTTTGCCTCGCCAAGTGTCCTGCCCACCGCCATTTTAATTTTGCTGTACGATCCATGATATCCACGACTCCGGTTTGGCGCCTTATTTTTTCATTTCTTCTAGACGACCACCAAGCATCTGTCTTTCCATGGATTATTGCGTGTATTTTAGTTTCTGGCAACTTGTATGTATCACAGACATAGTTACTAGTCCTAATGTCATCACTGGCAATATACACGATTCATAGACATGTATTTTTAAGTGAACTAGGACTTATTTAAATTTATTTCAACAGAGAGGGAAACATTTTTGTGAAGGGAATATGGAAGTCTAGGCATTTACAGGGCTTATGACCTGTCATTGGCTGGTTTAAGTGGCCACTTTACACACTGTGTAACATTCACCATTCTGCCCAAGTTTAAACATCCACATTTCCTCAACTCTTCCATCTGTTGACTTTTGTGAAGTAAAAGAGCTGAAACCTTTATCACGTGGGTGAGATTCATCCGGCTGAACAAAAGTCAACAGATGGAAGAGTTGAGGAAATGTGGATATTTAAACTTGGGCAGAATGGTAAATGTTTCACAGTGTGTAAAGTGGCCACTTAAACCAGCCAATGACAGGTCATAAGCCCTGTAAATGCCTAGACTTCCATATTCCCTTCTCAAAAATTTTTCCCTCTCTGTTGAAATAAATTTAAATATGAACAACTCCCTAGGGAGGAAATCCAGCCAGTCTGCAAGCATTTTGACATAATCAAACATTGTTGAACTAGGACTTGTTTATTTTTTTTAAAAAACGTATCCCCCTAACTTCACGAGACCAAGAACTCTGTGTTAGGTTAGGATAAAACAAAATAGAAAGTGGAATCATGCATATTATTTAAGAATACTGCAAATAAAAATTATAATATAAAATAAATGTCTATAAACATCTGGATAACACGCTAAATAGTACTTTATAAAAATATATGCATTAAATCGCAGCAGTCTCCGCAGGAGATGGTCTCTTCCCTAAAAATGTACTTAAGCTTACCAAAGATATTTTTCTTACCAACTCCGCTGTCAGGTCATCTATACCAAGTTTGGTTTTATGTCCTATGTACGAGTATATGAATTCATCAACTACTTCGATTTTATTATTCAAATGAAAATATATTTCCTAGTTGGCCTCATAATCATTGTCATATTGATACATTAATTTCCAAAACAAACCTTTTGGAAGCCTCATATAGTTCCAAAATCATTTTGTTGAATTAATCCGTATCTTGGCTTATGACCACTATGTCATATGCAAATCTGAGGTGACTCAAGTACATGCCATCGATATTTACACAATTTTTCTCCCTACTAAAGGTTTTAAATACATCCTCCAAGGCTAGAGCTCCAAGGCATCTTTCTCTATTTTTTAACACGCTTTTGTTATCCTCATTCATTTTCATATCCAGAGAAACATTATTATAAATAAATTTTATTGGTTTTATATATCTATATCTCTGTCATTTTAAAGTGCTTCAATCAGAGCCCATTTTTCAACTGAGTCAAACGCTAGACTATTTACAAAAAAAATCATTAGTATGACGATTTTAAATTAAACATGTTTTATTAGAGTATTAACACTTACAGTACTTTTCTGTTGTCTGGTCTCCATATTATAATGTTCACATCAAAAATATTTAATCAGTTCAACATCAATTTTTAAGAAAGATAGACTTGAGGTTGGGCTTATCCAGAGACCAATAAACGTATAATGAGTTAGAAACTACCTAAAATATATCTTCTATTCAAGACCGTCGAAATAAATTCGACCTTCTAGTCCTATTTAAAATTGTCAACTTACTCTTTGATTCGCCTGAACTACTGAGCTCAATAAAAATAAATATCCCAACAAGAAACCTTAGACAAAACTTACTCTTTCATACCGATAGACACAGAACTAACCATGGTTTTCATTCCCCTATGCTCAGAGTTCTTAGGTCTGCTAACAAATATACCAGTCTTGATTTCTTAGATAACAAGTTTTCTTTTTTCAACGATCACTGAATCAATTTCAATTGTAAAGACCTCTCACCCGCTTCCACTCCCACAAAGTCTATTATATACCATTGAGTCTTTCTAATTTTTTAATAATAATTTTCTATGTGTAAATATTTCCTTAAAAATGCCCATGTAAATATAAATAAATGATTAAATTATTTATTTATTATGTATAATAAGAATTTAACAAAAAAACGTACGTGTTAAGAGAAAAATACAAATGACAAACGAAATGTAATACCTCATAAAAAAAAGACAACCTCTTTTGCTTGAAGGAAATAAAAAAAATACTTTTATCTTTCAGCGTAATTATTCATTCCTACTAATGATAACGTGTTATACAGTTTGTGATATAATGATCTGACGTAATCAGGAGTAATTACCATGGGCCGGAGCCGACCTAGTTTAAGGGTAATTTTAACTGGGGAGTTAATCAGCAGACAAGAGTTACACAGTGTAAAGGTTCAAGTGTCGAAACACAATGGTTGAGATTTTAAAGCGTCGTATTTTATATAACCTCTAAAGTTGCCGCTTAAGTGACGGCACTTAGACTTACAAAAGGAACGCATAAATCAGTGATATCTTTTGACTAATTATTCACGAACATCAAGGAAAATTCGTGACCTAAAAATTTAAGAATTAAAAAATACAACAGTTAGCCTTGGAAAAACCAGTTTGAAAAAATACACGACTTGGAAATCCAGTACATTTAAAAAAAAAAAAAACGTTAAATTAACATAAACTTTTGCAATCAATCGTCTTTAGGCAAATGGTTTTTTTTTTGTTAAAATTCAAATTTTTTTAATATTTGCTGCAGGTAACTAAAAACTGTTTTTTGCCAGGATAATAAAAATTTCTCTGCCTTACTTAAAAGTATTACAAATATGTTATTTTTTATCCAAAAATATTTTTTTTTTACGGTTTTTTTTAAGTTGTTGCCATAAAGTTTCAAAATGAATTAATTTTCCAATATATTTGCATATATGGCTTCATAGTTTGATTAAAATTCAATTAAAACACATCCTCCCATTATATATTTTTATTGTACGGTATTAAATACACAATAAAAAAAATTGTTGATCGCATAATTTATGTAATGTTATTTGAATTATGTATTTGAGTTATCAAAATTCTCCTTAAATAATTTTAGAAACAATCCAATGTTTATGAATGTTTGCAAAACAAATAAATATTGTCAGGAATGATGTATTTATTAAATTTTCCTAGAAGCTTGTTGTATCGTTTTATATTTATGAACTATAACTAAGAAGAAATGAATTTTTTTTTTTTTTAAATGGCCTACGCTCACACGTTGAAATCTTTGTGGGCATTTTTTCTAAATTACCGTATTCTTTTTCAATATAATTTATAATTTAATCTAATTATTTTGCTGTGTATTTTTTATTGTTAATTATTATGGCTTGACACGGGCACAGCCTAAATAGTCTCTATCAGTTCATTGAAATTTTAACGAGTGTAATTTTGAATGAATAAATAAATTTAAAAAAATATACTTCATAAAAGTAAATTATGGTATACACTTTGAAGAATGAAGATTATGCTATCGGTAATGAGTTTATAAGGAGACAGGAGGACATTTTAAAAACTTTTGTTTTTAATAAATAAATATATTTATTTTGAACATTATTTAAAATGACCTGTTTCACTCGCTATGATATTTTTTTTTGCATAACTCAAATGGATTTTTCGCACCATAAAATGGATTCCCGGAAACGTGAATACTGGGAATGGTTAATTTTGTTGACTTTGTAGTTTCCAGAACGTTCTAGCTTTTAGTTATTATTATCCTTTATTGCAGTCGTTTTTCCACTTTGCAAAGGTGAATATTAATGCTCCTATTTGTCAAAATATGTTCATAATTACGTTCACCCGGCTTTTTAATTTTTAAATTATTTTGTTTTTTACAACGAAATATTTACATGTGTACTAAAAAGTAGTAGTACTTAGTAAAAAAATGGTTAGGCACATATTATCTAACGCTAAATCATTTGAAAATGAAAAACATAACATTTAAAATTAATAATAAAAATATATGCAATCCAAATCTTTCCTTAACTATTCACAGCTGTAATTATAATAACCAAATTTCAAATATTAAATGTATTTGTAAATCGTTGGACAGAGTAGATTAAATTAAATATTTGGGAATTTATAAAAATGGGAATTTAAGATGGATCAATCAAATTGATCATATTAAAAATAAATTGAAAATGTAAATTTACTTTAATAAAACTATAAGAAATATGATCAGCTTAAAAGAACTTGTAAAAATATATTACGCAATAACTCAATCAGTTTTGGAATATGGGATAATTGGATGTGGATGTGCAAATGACACACTGATCAAGCAAATAACAATTGCACAAAAAGCTTTAATAAAAATTATCTTAAGAGTCCTAACCAGAACTAGCTCCCTCGGTATATTTGAAAATCTTTATGTTAAATCTATAAAACAACTTTATTTAATTGTTACTGTACACACGTAAACATTATTCTCTACCTTCCGTTACAAATACAAGAGTTACTAGATACCACCCTGATGCTGCAAAAAAATAAATACAACCTTCGCTCAAAGAGGATTAGGAGTAGGCTAACTACTCGGTTAAAGTGTACAATCTACTTCCATTGTCCATAAGGACAATTAGTAAGTTCTCACAATATAAAATTGCTATTAAGAAATGGATAGTGGAGGTGAGTTGCACACGGATCGATAAGAGGATCAAGCCAAATAGGTAAAATGTGTGTACTGTTTATGAAATTTGTTATATTTGTCTATATAAATTGGTTATGTTTTTTATGATTATTTTAGTTTTTTATTGTTTATTATGTTAATGATAATTTAGTTAATTGGATTCATTACGTTTTTTTATTGTTATTTTTATGTTAACTTTGTTAAATAGCTTATCTAAGGCATCTTTTACATTTTGTAAAATGTTTTCCTCGGCACGGGACACCCCAGTAAGGGAACATTATTCTGTATAAAAAAAAGAATACAAACAATGTAAAATATTTTTTTTAAAAATGACATTATTTTAACACAACTCGGCTAAAAATCCTTTAAAAGCACATCAAGTGGAGATAAGTCCGCTTTGTATTCTAGTGGTTGGCGCTTTTGCTTACTATGCTGCACATTCTGTAGTGTATCTGAACCGGCATGAGAAAGTCTGATCACATCGACTTCGCTGTAATAAAATTTATCCAAAAACGTTGTAATTAGAGTACAATGACGGTGGTATATTTACCACTTTGAGCAGACAGAAAAATTATAATGCTGATTATAAAGTTGAAAATTTATATGTTTCTGAGAGATAGTTTTCAAAAAATGTCTGGTTTGCGATATTTACATTAAAAAATTGATTTGATCTGTTACTCCCGTTATGCAACTAGGTGAAGAGAAATTAACAAATGATGACTCCTTTAAGTATCCTCGGTCACTCAACCATAGGAATGGAGTATGTAAAGATGGGTGAAGTTTTGATCCATGTGATCCAAAAAAGTCAGTTGTGTTTAAAAGAAAAGTGTATTGTCTGACCCGCACTCCTCTATAGCTCCGAATGCTGGACGATGCATAACTGATATTCTAAGCAATTAAAATCTGGTGATACACGCATGTTTAGATTGTCAGCTCATCATAAAATAAAAACCTCAAGCGTTTGTGGAAGCCTAGGCGTCACAGATATAAAAAAAATGTGAAGAAAGGCAATTGAGATGTTATGGTCACATTGGACGCAGAGCATTCGATCTAATTGTGAACCAGGGAATCTCCATAGATCTTCGACTAATAACAACCAAATAACAACAATAAGGATAAATTAATTCATAAGTGGTGCAAAAAGGTAACCAGACATGGCCTAGGGGACGTCGTCCAGAACAGAAGAAACTACAGCCTGAAAATAAAGAGAGCTGACCCCAACAGTCTACACGGAGAGTGAGATAAGATGGAGCCAGTAAAAAGGAAATTTTATTTCGATTAAATTTGATGATCTGACCATTAAAATATGTGTAGAAAAATAAATTTCTGATATTTTAAATCTAGGATAAAGAGTTTATAAGCACAAAATGACGCACGTAGAAATTATATTTTAAGCTCAAACTTAAATGTTTAAAGCGACATTTTGGAAAATATAAATCCTTTTCCGCACTTAGCTAGAAAACCTTTAAGTGCTGAATAATATTTAATGATTTATTATTATTTTAATACCTTTTATAAAGGACCTTTGAAAGGATGAAACCCCATCACTTTATCATCTTAGGATTTTAAATATTTCTGTTTTAAGATTCTCTTTGAAATTTATTCAAAATATCAGCATCAAAGATAATTTTTTGTTTTTATGATTTCGTCAATCAATAATTTATTTTTTTTTCCATTCGGTACTTTTTGGAATTTAATGCGTTACGACGTTAAAATTTTCGCAAAACACTTTTTGTGGTATTTCTATCAATCGATCTCCAGACAGCTTTCATACTTTCAGAAAATACTATTTTTAAATTATTTTATTTTGCGAATAAACTTCCTTTGCGTTATTAAAAATGCATAGCAAAACTAATTGATAGGTATAAAAATAATCAATTTATTGTAAAACAACAGTAGCTGATATAAAAATACAAAAAGTTGAGATTTAGTTTATTTTGAGAAACATTTTAAGTATAAAACATACGCCACATTCCCACTATTTGTTGGAATAAGTACGGTTTAATTATTTTAGTACCATCGTTAAATGTGTTTATTCACCACCTTATTTTCGGTTTTCCCAATAACCCGCTATCTAACAACCCCAGATATCCAAGCATAGCCAATATTAACTGTAATATAACAGAAATGGCTGTATTCCATTGAAAATGAACATTTTGGTTGGGTCAAAGGATATGATATAAATATTAATGGCGCACACTATTAGGGCCGCCAGTATAATGCTATTACAGCTCTTGTACCAAATCTAAATAATTAAATTAAATTATCTTCTCTGGTATAATTGTAAAGAAGTTATTTTACTTAAATAATTATATTTAAAAAATGTAATATGTTTAAAAACAACATTTAATCATCATGGTAGTTTTTATTTTGTCCGCAGCCACTCGACTATAAATGAGGATTTGCAGCCACAGTGGAGTCATTTACAATTTTTTAATTCAGGAGATAAAAAATCTTCGTTTCGTACGTAAAGACGTTTGTAATAATGGAAGAAGCGGCAGCTCCAGAACTAAGGGAGATAATGTCGTTACACATACTAGACGATGCAATCATAGAGCAGTGGCAATTCCTGATGATTAGAACATAGAGATATTATCTCTCTTGGTTAGTAAAACAAAAATATTTTTCTAAATAGGGTTTTTAAATCTCGAGCCACAGCGTCCTTAACTTCAAAGAGGGGAACAAACGAGTAAAGTATTGGCAGTATCTGATGCATGAGAAATGTCGTGTGGATGATAAACACATGCGGATCGAAAGTAAGAGTCGGATGTACAAAATGTGTTAGACCAAAAAATAATAAATAGTAATAATTTAACATATTACAACAGAGATGAAGAATATTTAGGAGAAGGTAATATTGAAGTCGAGGCATCTACAGGGCTTATGACCTGTCAATGGACCAGGACGAAATAAAGAATAGAAATGTATATAAAAACAAAGTAAAATTGGTTTTAAAAATCGTTTTCTTAAATTCTAAGTTTAGTATGTAAAAAAAAAAGAAAAAATGAGGAAACCAAACAATTTAAAACAGTGTCAAAAAAAGTTTTTGTTTATTATTTTTTATTTGTGAGTATATTTCGGTATCAAAAAAGACTTGATTTACTTGTATTTAATTTTTTTACACTTTTATTTTATTGATATATTTAAGAGTTTTTTTTATATTTTTATGTAAACATTATTATATTGTGTTACCAAAATGTTTAAAGAGAGAAATCCCTGCAAAAAAAATGCTTTTGCAGTTTGGCGGGAATTAAAAAAATTGTTTAGAAGAATCTTTTTGCGAAAAAAATTTCTTTTTTTTTTTTTTTTTTAATAGGCTGGTTTAAGTGGCCACTTTACACACTGTGTAACATTCACCATTCTGACTTTATTTTAACATCTATATTCCTTCAATTCTTTCACCTATTGATGTTTGGAAAGTTAAAGAGCTGAAACCTGTATTTATGCGGGTGAAATTCATTTGATGGAATTATTTCACTTGCATACTAAGCAACGCCTGAAAATGTATTTTTTTTAATTTTTCTACTTCTTCATGGACCAGGTGGATTTATCAACAATATTTTGAGTTTGTCTAAATTTTTGTAGACAAGGACTGGATTCGACTCCCTGGGTAGCTGCTTACACTAACATATTACAACAGCGTTGTTGTTGCCTAATATGTGAGTGAAATAATTCAATTAGATGAATCTCACCCGCACAAATAAAGGTTTCAGCTCTGACAAGGCAGCTAGACAGCTAGACAAGGACTGGATTTGACTCCCTGGGGAGCTGTTTACACTAATATATTACAACAGAGATAAAGAACATTTAAGAGAAAAAATAACATTTTCAGGCGTTGCCTAGTATTTAGGTGAAATAATTCAATTAGATGAATATCACCCGCAGAAATAAAGGTTTCAGCCCTTTTTTTTATATTTAAATCTTAAAGTAGGGCACACATATCATACATATTGTTATGTGTGTTCTAATAATAACATTGCAAATATATTTAATTTATAAATTGTTTATCTTATTTTTTTTTTTTTTTAATTTGTTTTACAGTCCACGCTTTGATATGATTTTTTAATTACGGGTTCATGAATGATGCTAATCGCATCCCATCATCTCTGTTCATTTTGTTGGGTTGTTGTAACTCTCGATCGCTTCTTTTACTAATCGAGTTTGGCGACTCTCTGTCAGTAGCGAGCAGTGACTTTTTTCCAGGAACGCATTTTTTTAAAAATAATTCGTACCTGCATGTACAAATATATAAGTAATAAAGTTTTTGCACGGATTCATTTTTTGTGGTTTTGTATGAATAAAACATCATCTCTTTGCTTCAGCTGCTGACAACACAAGAAGGAATATTTACTTATTTTTAATTTAAATAATTATCCAACAATGTTTGAGTATATCCAAATGCTTGCAGACTGGCTGGATTTCCTCCCTAGGGAGTTATTTATATTTAAATTCATTTCAACAGAGAAGGAAAAGATTTTTGAAAGGGAATATGAAAGTATAGGCATTTACAGGGCTTATGACCTATCATTGGCTGGTTTAAGTGGCCACTTTACACACTGTGTAACATTCACCATTCTGCTCATGTTTGAACACCCACTTTTCTCCAACTCTTCCATCTGTTGACTTTTGTGAAGTAAGAGGGCCAAAAGTAGTATCAAATATTTTTATATTAAAATACTATTCTCCGAATAAAGAAGCTTCAAATAATATCTGTTATCTGCGAGCTCACTACATGAGAAAAAAATACCAACTTGGTTTTGAGATGTTGAAATGCGGAATACATTTTGTATGAAGAAATAAGCTGAAATAATCAACCAGTTTTTTTCCCCTGCTGGAAACGGCTGGACGCTGCGTGCGCTTATTGATATATATTTTTTAAGATTGATGACATAAATGGTTACATTAATTTATAAAATAAATAAATTATTTCATTTATTTTCCTAAATAAAAACTATTATAAAAAATATATTATTGATGGTCAAATATAATAGTAAGCTGCGGATAATTTCTTATATGGACGATTTGCCCCTGTTTTCCAGCCACTTTAACATTACCAGTTAGAAAAAAAAAACTTATTCCCCGTTTCAAATTAAGTTGAGTTGCATTTTCTATGCACTGAATATATTGGGTTGTACTATTAACGAATAAACCGATATTTAACATATTCTGTTTTTTACAGTTAAAGTGTAAATTCAGCACCATTGACTACATTTTAACCGTGGAAACGATTAAAAATCATTAAGGTCTTTAATTTACACATATTGTTATAAAATACAGAGAAAATACAATAACTAGTGGGAACACTTAAACGGCGTAACATGAAGTAAACGGTTTGTCTATTCAACAGCCGCCAATAGATTTAAACCAGTCTGCATTCTTTGTTAGGGCGTATTTTTTTATAAAATGGCGTTCCATAACATCCGGGTAAAATAAATTCATTCCTTTCAGCGCTGAAGCGTTCTGGGTGCTGAATATTCATGGCGGGTTTAATATTCATCCGGAGCGATTGGTAAACACGATCTGATGCGGTTTTATTTCGTTCGGGACCTTTTCACCACCCCGGACTGTATAAAGTGCGACGACCAGCCCCCTTGGCGACCCGACCCCTGTTGAAAAATTTGAGGTGGGTAGAAGGGGAGGTGTTACAAAACCTAACCTATCCCGAGGGACGTGACAGGCATACGCACACCAGCAATCAAGGGAAACAAGTGTGTTGTTATCTATTTAACATATCAATTTCCGTGTGCATTATTTTCATAGAAGTTGTGCGAAAAAACATTTGTAAGCATCTGTTATGGCTGGTTTTACTTACGTATATGTAACGTACTGAAACATGATTTTATTGTATTTCAACGGATAGAAAACTTGTTTAAGATAGTAATATTGAAGTCTCGGAAGTTTACAAGACTAGTGATTCGAATTCGTTTCTCTTACCAAATATTTAAAGCATTATAATATATAAGAACAACATATCAAACCAGGAACTCTTGAGCAATGGTTCAATATTATAAAAGTATAATATTTGCTCCAACAGCAAGAGTATTTGCCTCTTAAACATGATTTTACTGATGTGAAACATATCGATCCTCAAAGTAATAATGTTCAGCAGCCGGACTGCTCTTTCAATCAGCTAACATATATACCATAACTATATTCTACTTTTTTCTTCTTTTCTACATCCGCTCTCAAATGGAGCGTGTGGACATCACCAGTTGCCTTCGGGAGACATTATCGCCAGCCAGCACTCTCGCCTTCTCCCATGTCAATCCAGCGCTCCTTAGTTTCGCCGAATAAATTCGAAATATTGTCATCGATGGCCTTCCAGGACGGCGTGAGCCCGCAGGTTTAAAAAAGAGGCAACTTGGGTTTAGGTTCTTTTTAGACATGCGCAGCAGGTGTTCAAGCCAAGTGCACTACCACATCTTCAAGACGCTCGTTATAAGAGTCTGTTGCATCCGTTCTCAGACTTCAATGTTAGTTATTTATTTAGTTATAAAATCAAACCACCTGATACCTGATATTTCTCTCATAATTATAAACATCCCTAAATAAAAAAACATCCCGAGAGCAGCAAACATCTTTGACCATTCTCCAACTACTGATGAAATTATAAAGGCGGTGAAATCCTTGAAGAATAGAAAAGCGCTGGGCAAAGGTGGACCAAGTCCCGAGCTGAAAAAAAGTAGTTTGTATGTAATTGTTCAGCCACTTCATACTTTAATATAAAAAATCTGGGATAAAGAACGTTGTCCGAGGGATTGGATCAATGGTAAGATCATTGCACTTCACAAGAAAGGAAATCCTTTAAAATGCAATAATTACCGCGGAATAACTCTGCTGAGCGTTCCAGGAAAGATTCTTGCACACATAACCTCGGGCAGCATACGAGCTTCTGTACTGCAGATTCTGAGAGTCAACAAAACTATTTTTTTTCATAGTAAGTCGTGTGTGGACCATTTCGATAAAAAAGATGCATTCTTCAACAAAGATAACTATCAGGAACATAAACATTGATATTCTCTAAAATGGCTGAGTTCTGGATAAAACCTTTTATTGGTATGAAAAAATGGGTAAGTGCGAACCCATCCCTTTTATGTTGCAAACTGTTGGTCCCAACTATGCCTAAGAGGAATAAAGTGGGAAAGAGCCACGGATAACTACCATACTCCCTCGAGTAGAGATACCACAGAATGATTTTTTGCACCCTCTCCAACATCAGGTAATACCTCGCCTTAAAGCTAGGGTTTCCTAGGACAGCGGTGCCCGTATCTTAACGGCCGTAGTGAACGGTGATGCGGTGGACAGCCGTCGTAACGGTAATTAGAGAGTTGTTTCCTAGGAAAACGGTGTTGATAACACCGTTAAAAAATAAAACCACTCTCTAGCCACCTCTACGACGGCTGTCCGCCGGATCACCGTTCACTACGGCCGTAAAGATACGGGCACCGCTGTCCTAGGAAACCCTAGCTTAAGCGGATGACGTGTGCAACATTGTCATTGGCTACCTTTGATGTTTTCGTGGGATGTTAATTATTGATGTCTATTCAGTCCACATGAACGTTAAACAATACGCGACAAAATAACCTAGAAATATAACACAATTTTACGAAGAAGGCGGTAAAAACGTTGGTACTTTTGGTCTTTGGCTTTTTTATCAATAATTTTTGAATAATTGAAAATATGAGATTTGAATTCGGGTATTTTTCGAAAATATTTTAATTTTAAAGCTGTGTTCGCAAAATAAATGAGAAATCACGAGTCGTCTGATTCTGAGATTTAAAAAAAAATATTGTCATTCTAAACCCGAAGACCAAAGTTTTTTTTTTTATTTATTTTATTTATTATGTACATACAATATTACATTTTAGTTATTTTAAGACATTTTTGTCATTTTTTTTTTTTTTTACAGGACTCACCAAGCCAATGAATATGGCTTGTCGGTAAAGATCCTTTACAATTAATCATATGATAGTCCTACATGGTTTTATAATAATAATTACTACTAACTTAGATATAGAGAGCGATAGTTAAACTACATAATTCAATCGACCATTTAAAAACCTCATTATTTAATAGTCTTAACTTTTCAGAAATCACAAAAAAAAATTGTTATATTAATTTAAATGAAATTTCATAATAAAGTTTATATTTGAAGCACTAACTTTGTGGTAATTCATTAGTGTAAAATATTTTTAAGAAATATTTATTTTAACCACTAACTTTTTGTTAACTTTTTTTCGTAACTAAACCTTGACGAAGAAGCTTGTTTGCTTTGAAACCGGTCGGTGGAAAAAAAAATATAAAAAATAAGTGGTTAAAAACAAGGTTGTTTTATTTATTTTATTTTATGAAATTTTATTATTTTATAAAACAAAGGTTTCATGACGGTATGAAGTGCATTTCAACTCAAAGTAAAATCCGCCAAAACCTGACTTGTAGAGTGTCTCAAATGACCAATATTTTTTTTTTCCGATTTCTTGGAAGGATTCTCAGCATACTCGTAAATGGTTGTCAGCCGTCAGATTTTGTGAATCCGAGTATAGTTGGAAACAACTACGCTTGAAAAATGGAAATCTAATCCTGGTCGAGCTGGGTTCAAATCTTTACCACCTGATCGGTTAGTCAATGACTTGGGGCTCCTTGGAATACTCACCATATTTTTTTAATTTGAACTTCCATAAGTACAAGTTACTTATTTTAAAACAAGAATTTGACCGTACTCAAAATAATTTAGATATTGATTAGCTTTTGTCGTCAGTTGTCTACAAATAAATGCATGTATCTAGGAAGATGCAAAATACTGTTTCATTTAATAAATAAGTACAGCTTGAACGAGTGTTTTTGACTCCCAGGTAAAAATTGTGAAAAAGAAAATCGAGTGATGACAAGACTGCTCCATAGCGTAGTGGTTGGTAAATCTATCTACCCTGCTTGAGGTTCTGAGTTAAATTCTTAGCGGGGTGGGCGAGAAATATTGCGCACCTCTCCTTTTGTCGCACCAAGAATGTCAAATATTTTGGAAGAGCGTATTAATCTTTTGCTTCCGGAGGGTACAAATTGATCCAGGCATAAAATAACTAATACATTTCATTTTAAATATATTTACATTAATTTCATTTTTTATGCTTTCTGGCATTTCTTCAAACAGTTTTATTCCCTTGTACATAAGGCAGTTCTGGGACATTGCTTTTGATTTTTTTTCCAGTCTTATATTTTTAGATCCTCTTGTTGCATAGTTATGAAAGAACTCATTATTTTTTAGTTTATCTTGAAAATATCTCGGAACTATTCCTTTAATAATTTTGTTTATTTCATTGGCAACATTGAATTTGATTCTTTGATCAATTGTCATGATATCTAGAAGTTGAGTCATTTTCTTAACATTTGTTCGTCGTTGAGAATGCATTTGATGTAACTTATCACTGGCGGTACATATTTTAACGATTTTAAATAGTTATATTTAATAAAAATACGTGTTTAGTTTTGTTCCACTTTTATTTATATTATATCATCATCATCATCATCGTTCCCTTTCCGCACCTAATGGTGCATAGGGCACTGCATTTGTACACCAATCGCAGCGTATTTTGATCATTTTTGTTACATGAAGGTAAGATGATCAGTCTTACGCTTCAGATACCAGTCCAGGGACTAAGAAATATTCTAGTGTGAAAACACCCTTTTGAATAAATATTCCACATCAACCATGCTGGAAATCGAACCCGAGACGTCTTGCATGGTAGGCTAACGCGCTGATCATTACACCACGAGGCCGACAAATAATATAATATATAGCTAAGTTTTTATAAAGCTAGTAAATAAATTAACTCCAAGAATTAATCTTGCAGATCAGTATTTAGAGTTGTATGTTACTGGTGGAATTTTTACAATTTATTTCTTGATAATCCAGAGTTTATTATAATATTTACTGAAAAAAATATTATGATAATCTTTGGTGAATTTTCTCTCGAGTCAATTTATTGCGAAATGATGTTATTTTATTTTTATATCGAAAAAGGGCTTTTAGTTAGTGAATTTTATAATCGAAATATTTCATTTAATTTAGTCTGGTTCAATTACAGTTTTATGTAATTTGGTTTCAAAAGCCATGTTGAGGATTGGACGAGGTGTGAATAATACCTCGTCCTAGGAGGAGGAAAATTTAGAGTAGACTGTATTGTTAAGAAGGAAAGCTGAGTAACTCCACTAACCTGCTGATGATGAGGCGTGATGATTGCTGGAACCTGTATGGAGCTGGCGGTCTAAATGGACGCTGGTATAGCTCGCTTGATGATAGATTAGTTGAGCACTTCACTCGTTAATGTTAGATTTTGTACTGATTATAAAATGTTTGTTCCGGCACTCACACTTAGAATTATTGCTGCATAGAGTGCGCTGGGAAATGGGAAGGACGAGTAGGTGGGTATAAATTTGGTCCGAACAAGAGTTGTCACCCGTTTTGTTGTAAACATTACTTTTCCTTTATAAACCTCCTGAAAAGTGTAGTTATGATGGCAATAAGTTTTTTTTTTCAGTATTTTTATTGTTTGATTAAAATGTAATTTTAAAGGTTTTTTTGTCAATACATCGTAATTTCCCGACGGTGCAAATTCGTATTATTATTTTTCAAATATGTATTTATTAGAAATATCACATACTACGAATACCGATAAAAATATAAAAATACCGATTAAATGGATTTATAAAAAATAATTGTATTTTCAAAATCAATATTGATTTTGCGGAAAAATGTTTTCATACATAATTTAAAATAAAAAAATGATAGAAAATATGCCCCCACAAATACACCACAAGATTAGCCTTGACGATCGTGATTTGTGAAATGTTCGACGGTTTATTTAAACGGTCACAAACGACAGTAAAAATTTAACCGAATCGTTAAGTATTAGGAGCGTGACTAATGCAATGAAGCGTTTTCGTGGGAATTGAAAATTATTTTAATATTTTTTACTCTACAGTATTTCAAATTATTTATATAAAAATAATTCATACACAATTTTAAAAAAAAGACAAAAATAATGCATAATCATTTTAAAGCTAAAAATCATATAATTCAATATGAAAAAGTTTAAGAACTCTACTTAATCTATGTTCAGGGATCAAAGGGTTCAGCTCTCAAAAACAAAATTTGTTTTCAAGAGTGAGATTCAGGACTGAAATTTCCTCGGGGAGGGATCAGAGTTGGAAACTCCTTAACGACTTTTCAATTATTTGGTTAGTAGTCTTGTAAATCAAATGTTTGTTTTTGTTTGTTCTTTTGATATATTGATTTGCTTTGTATTATTTTTTAATGACACTCTTGTATTTTATATTAATATTGTACTAAATTAAATACTTTCCAACTCAAGGGGCTTTGTGCTGGGCTGATTCGTCTTAAGAATCGTATGCGGCTTTTGTAAATTGACGAGTGACAGCATTCTCGAACCACTCGTGCGTGTAAAGTCGATCAAAAACCAGTTGAATTTATCTCGGATGATGCCCAAAAGCACTCGATATTGACAATCAAACGATCGCAAATAATGTATTTTTACTTATTTCCAATCGTCGATGTCAAAATATACATTTGAGATGTATGTTGATTAAATAAACAATAAGATTTTAAAAACTTTCAAACAAATATGTACAACACTTTCATGAGTTAGCAATTGAGTGAACAATATTTTCTAATGTTTTTGTCTCAGTAAAACAAGTTTCCTTTGTCATAAAATTATAACATTCACAAATTAACCAAAAAAAATTTGTAAGTCTTGACACTTTTTTGTTCGCCTTATAATTAAATTATCGAAAGTTTTCAAGAGTGCCAATTCGACAAAGCAATCGACATGATCACTCGACTATTGTCGAGTGAGTGACATGATGTCACATTTTTCCAGCAATATCCCGGGACGGTTCCATGGAATTGGGACTTGTGTCTCAATAAACGTTAGTAAAAGTATTTTTTTTTAATATGTAAAATAATAAAATACAAAATAAAAATTGTTTGTTCTTTTTGTCACCGAACAGGTACTTACATGTAAACAAAGGTTGTCGGATGTTCAAAAGCACTGTACAGTCCATTCAAATTCTTAATAAACTATAAATGCTATTAAATATTTGTATTTAACCACTTACCGACTTTTCTATGTCTACCGGTTTCCGGTCAAGACACCAATAAAACCAACATGCAAAACCCACTATACACCTTCACCATAGTTGTTGCAAAAAAATATTAAACTAACACAACATGCGTTTTAATAAGCGCATGCACTGATTAGGACAAACATGCACTGATTAAGTTATGAAAATATTATTTTGTTTGAGAATTAATGAAAAAAGTAGAGGAGATGGAGAGAGGGGGTAAGCTTAATAGATTTAATATGGTGACCGTTACAGTGGAACATCGTATAAGGACTATATTGGAAGTTTGTTTGATTATTGATCAAAGGAACATTATTTTTTAAAGCTTTCCTAATGTGAAATATTTGAAGAGACGAGTACGTCTCGAAACCGGTAGACATAGAAAAGTCAGTAAGTGGCTATATGCAAATATTTAATAACATTTATAAAATGTTTGACTACTACATGTAAATGCTTTAAATATTAATAATATCTTAATAAACTGAAATAAAGAGGAACTACAATTCTTGGTAACAAAGGTCTACGATGATGTATGGGAGCGAAGTATGGACTTGGAAAAACAGGGATGAAAGTAGGCTGAATGCTGTCGAAATGCGATCTCTCAGGCGAATGTGTGCTAAAACTATGTACGATGGATGCACAAATGTTGAGATCCGTACATTATGTAAGGCTGAGACAAGCATTATCGACAAAATCAAGAAAGGAGCTCTGCGCTCGTTTGGACATGTAAAACAAATGGACAGCGAGAGAACGGCTAAGAATATTTACAATGCGAATGTTGATGGATGCAGAAATAGAGGAAGACCGAGAAAAACATGGCATGACCAAATCCAACAAATACTCAAAGATGGACATGTCAAAAGTCGGAATAATCGGCGCGCGTGCATGAGAAGATGTATGAATCTAGAGGAAGCGAGATCTGTATGCAAAGATAGAGTGTTGTGGCGTTCTATCCTCTCTGCCTACCCTTACAGGGAAACGGCGTGATGGTTTGTTTGTTTGTTTTTGTTTAATAAACTGTTTATGTGTAAGTGATAAACGTTTTAAAATAAAATATTCTATTGTGCTTAAAAATACAAACCAAATTCGTATGTGGACTTGATTCGCTGACTGGGATTAACACATGAAGATAGGCTATGAAAGACTCAATCGCACTGTACTTGCCTTTAATTTCACACTTCAATAAATTAGGTACAAAATGTCATTAACTGCATCGTACCTTTTCCTGCAATTCGAGAAACCTGTGTGAATATAGTTTAACCTAATAACCAAGTTCACATGCTAATTGCTATCAAAAAGTTGAAGCCCACTATTTTATTTTATTTCCATGATCAAATACCTACAAGTTTTAATTACTCTTTGGCGTTGGCTACGGTCGCTGGCGGTTAACTTTGCTTCTGACCGCGAAGGATTTTTTGTTTTATTTTTCTTCAACCCTTGTAACCTTTTCGCTTTTACCCGCCGAGAAAACTTTCTCATTTACGTACATAAATATAAGACAATCCGTGCTACAAGATAGCTCCCGAAGGACTTAAAAATATAATTTATATTGCGAGGACTTTTTATAGCCCATAAAATAATACTGCTTTGATAACAAGTGACGTTGACAAGAGGATTAATGTGACAATTTATATTTTAAAAAATTATTCAGATGTGCATTGGCTTAGACACATAGAACGAATGGACAGGTATTTATTTTCCTCCCGCTGCATAAAAAGGTTTCTTTAAAACATGTGTCGTAAAAACACTATGATAATATGAAAATACCGTATGCAAATCGAATAAAATGAATTTCTCTTTCCGTACCCAGCGCTACATAGGGCACCGCATTTGTAAACTAGATGCAGCGTATTTCGATCATCTGTTACACAAAGGTAAAGTCATCATTCCTACACTTCAGGTGGCAGTCCAAAATGAGATATTTGCAGTGAAAACAACCTTTATATCAATCCGACCAGAAATCAAACTCAGGACCTCAAGAATGGCGGGCGAATGCGCTAGCCCAGTGGTCGGCAAACTTATAAGTCAAAAAAGCCAAAGACCAGAAGAACAAGATTTTAAATTTATTTTCGTATTAAACTGTTCCCTCTTGTAAGCCAACACACCTTATAATGGAGCAAAGATTTCAATGTTAACTCTTTATTTCAAGAGTGATTTAGGAACAATTGTGTCAACAATCTTGATCATCAAATCCATAACATTAAAAACAAGGCTCTCATGATATTATTACCTGGGAATTAGAAACAAAACCTTTTTCACTTTGCTCATATGTTTAGCCTCATATGTTGAAATTTAAACAATTCAATCTAGTTCAATATGGTGCACCTCCATGCATTTAATGACACCATTTGCAATATCCTTAATAATCCAAGAAGCAAGAGTACTAGAAGTTTGCGCTGTGTGAGGCGCACTCTAGTGGCTAAAGAGCCACACGTGGCTCACGAGCCGCGGTTTGCCGACCACTGCGCTAGCCACTTAAAATCGAGGCGGACTTATCTGCACTTGATTTTCTTATTTATATTTTTTACCTGTGAGCAGCTATCAAGCCGAAAACACCCGTCCAGAATAATGTGATAAAACGCGTGGCCAAATCCAACAAATACTTGAAGATGGACATATATTATATTACTGTATTATTTTCTTAATATGAATGCTAGAAGTCTTATGATTCATTAGCTAATCCAAGGAGCATTAAATACTGAAGCATCAAAACACCCTTTGAAATAAATACCTCAACATATGTATCTAGAATCGAACCAGAGATCTCTTGTATAGTAAGTAATAGCACTGACCTCTAAATGAGGCTGACAACTGCATAAATAACTTTTTTTAAATCGAAAAATAGTACCAACATTTAAATATTTTTTCTAATCTACTCTTAATACTATAAAAGTATTTACGGGTGGCATCAAGAGGCAAATTGTTGCGTACCTATGTATTTGATTTATCTTAGCAAGTAAATATTTATTTATTTTATTTATTTATTCAACTTTTTGTACATAATGTTATTTGTAAATTGGCGGGCTTATTGCCAAATGGAAATTTCTTCCAAATAACCAATAAAATAAAAGTTTAATTTTTATAATTCAAGTTACAGTACATATTCAATAGAAAAAAAATATTAAAAAGCTAAAAATATATAAAAAATAGAAATAAACGTATTTATTCATAAATTACCTTAAATCATAACTATTACTCGATGGGATAAAGGAAAAAAAGAGGAAAGAGAAAAAAGGAAAGGAAGAGAGATTAAGGAAGAGAAAGGAGATGTTTCTTCAGACGTGATTTAAACAGAGATAATGTAGTAACATCTTTGATGGTGGATGAGAGATGATTCCACAGTCGAGCCGCATGGACACTATATGAGTTAAAGAAGAAAGAGGAATTGTGGATGGGTATTAAGATAGTGCCTTTAGAATTAGAACGAAGGGGTAAACCATGAACTGATAAGCGTTGAAATTTTTCACGCAGGTATATAGGAGCGTTAGGACTATGAAGTATATTGAACAGAAGTGAGAGGGAGTGATAGTCTCTCAGCTGTCTAATTTTGAGCCATTTCAGTACATAGTAAGTAAATACATCATCACCATCAGATACACAATATCTAAGTAAACAATTTTTACAAAATATGGTACCAAGTAAAACTATATTAATATTTAAGGATTATTAATTCAGATAGGAGTTTGGAAAGGGAAACCAATTGAAATGCTACGTTGTCCATGTTTTGTATAATCCTCATGTGACTTTATTACACTTACGTGATCAGCATCTCCAGGGTGGGTTAGGGGTAGTCAACTGGGGTTGTTAGCATGGAGAGGTCCTAAAAGTGTTCGTGGGAACTCTGCAACCGGGGGCTGTAAATGGTCATGCCAATTTACTGCCATTCCTTAACCATCTGCAGGTTTACGAATAGAAACATAAATTAACATAGCTAATAACAGTTGACTAGAATTGAATTGCGGATTTCATGTTTTACATAATAAGTTCGGTTCTACACAAAACATTTTTAACAATGAAAAAAAAATGAAAGGATACTTTTTATTGTTCCTCTTGCAAAATATAATAAATTGTCAGCTATGTTTGTGTTATTTTGTCTCTGGGGCTGATTAACTCATTTTTAAAAATCTAATTGCTTCGGTTGCTCCATTTGTTAAAAATTTATTGTAACTTTTTTTGAAACACTGATATGTTTTGTACACTTTGTGTATTTGAACACGTGTTTTCTATTTTATTTAAAGTTTGTTTTTTCTTTTCTTTAAGTCGTTGGCCGTAATCCAAATATCATTTTATAAATATATTACAACACAGATGACGAACGTTTTAAAGAAAGAATTATAATAGTCAAAGCATTTTCAGGGCGGATGACCTGTCATTAGAAAATCTGTATTTCTTCGATTTTTCCATCTATTAATATTTTTGAAGTTAAAATTTAGAAACCTTTAATCAAAATCCCAAATTCAAGCCTCGTCTACAAATATTTGGACAAAATAAAAGCATTGTGATCTTTTAGAAATTTCATTACATGCGTACAAATACAAGTGAAAAATAAACAAAATAGGTACATTAAGAATCGGGATGTAGTCCCGTGGCTAGTGTTGCGGACAAATGGATCAAAAGTCCGGGGTTCAAACCCCACTCTACCCCGACGTGGTTTCCATTTTTCTAATAGTGAGTTATTTACAACCCGTTGAAAAAAGCAGAAATTGGGTAAATAATAAGAACGCCAACATTTCCCTTTTTTGATTTAAGAAACAATTTTTCTGTTTTTAAAATTTTTTCTTGGACCAGTTGCTTTTATTGCAACATTTGAGTTTTTCCAAATGTTTGCAGACAAAAGACTGGATTTAACCTCCTCGGGAGTTATTAAGATTAACAAATTACAACAGGGATGGAGAATACCTTAAAGAAGGGAATATGGAAGTCTAGACATTTACAGAGCTTATGATCTGTCATTGGCTGGTTTGAGTGGTCACTTTACACAGTGTGTAACATTCACCATTTGTTTATGTTTGAACATCCATATTTCTTCAACTCTTCCATTTGTTGATTTTAGTGAAGTTGAACAGCTGAAATCTTTATTGTTGTGAAGTGATTCCTGTGACTGAATTATTTGACATACTAGGCAACGCCTGAAAACAATTTTCCAATTTTTGAACATCTTCGTCATAAACTTAGAAAATGCCTAGACTTCCGTATTCCCTTATTTAAGGTATTCCTATCCCTGTTGTAATTTGTTAATCTTGAGGGGGTGAAATCCATTTTTTATCTACAAACATTTGGACAATCTCAAATATTGTAATTGATATAATTGTTTCCCATATTTTTTTTTATTTGCAAAGAAGAGATTCCATTGAATCCATAAACAAACCATTATGGATGGGTGCTTTAAGTGGTTCTTGAAATGTTTTAGCCAATCGTCCTTGTTTCAGTAAAGTAACAGTTCTTTCAGCTGTTCAGTGTCCCGGAAAACGATGTTCTTATTTTTTGTCTAACATCTTTTCCTCTTCATTTTGCTTTCTGAGCTTTATTCTGCATTAAATCTGTCACTACAGCTAGAAAAAATGTTCAAGCGAGAAATATTTAAGATAAATTTTATATTTACATATCTTCAATTCAGGCGTGGCCTAGTATGTAAAATAATTCAATTAGATAAATCTCTTTACAACAATAAAGGTTTCAGCCCCTTAACTTCACAAAAATCAACAGATAGAAGAATTGAAGAAATATGAATGTTTACATAAAGGCAAAATTATTTTTGTTTTAATAAAAAAAAATATTTTATTTTAATCAGAAAACATACAGTCATACTTAAAAAGTATTAAAAACAAAGTTTTTTAAACATATAAATACCAATTAGGTTTTCATTAATTATGTCATCATCATCATCATCATCATAAGCCGTCTCTTGTCCAATGTTGAACAAAGGCCTCCCCTTTTAGTCTCCATATTTCCCTATCCTGAGCCAACCGCATCCAACCACTTCCTGCAACTCGTCTTCTGTCATCAGACCACCTTGTCTGAGGCCTGCCGACACTTCTTCTACTCGTTCTAGGTCGCCATTCCAGAACTTTTTTGGTCCATCTAGAGTCTGTGATTCTGGCTATATGACCAGCCCAGCACCATTTCTGGTTGGCAGCCCTATGGACCACATCGGTGATCTTTATTCTCGCTCTAATCCATATATTGGTTTTTCTGACTCCCAACAAAATACCCAGCATTCTCATTTCCGTGGCTCTTTGGGTCACTGATAATTTGTTTAATTTTTTTTTTTCGTGAACACAAAAGTTTCACAGCCATATGTGAGTACAGGGAGAACACAAACATGAAAATTTTTCTTCATTAAGTAATGTGAGACTTCGGAGATTTTAGGATATATGAGAGCTTACCAAAGGCAGAAAAATTATGTAAAAGTATTAAAATTAAATGTGACAAAAAAAAAGTTAAGTAAAAAAACAAGAGTTAAACAATTAACGTTTGCGTTTTCCATGCAGGTTTCCATTTGTAACAAATGAAAATATGGAATGCACACTCTAAGCCATTCATGAACACATATATGAACGCATACATATACACCCATGCATATGCACATCTACATGCATCTACATGTAAAACATACACAAACAAATACATTACATAGGATTGATATACATTATCTTTATTATATATTCTTTCTGGCTGCAATACGCTCCCATTTGGTATACAATGATGCTCACGCTTACGCACACCTGAACGCTTACTCCCACACAAATACACACTTTTAAAACTTTATACTTACCCACATACAAAAACACACAAACACACCACTTTGTTGTATCACAATTTTATGTGTGTGATTTTTATTTAGAAACTTCGCTAGTCTGTCGTTAAACCTTATCTTTATAACCTAAAATCAATATATTGCTGCTCTTACTATAATGTGTCATTAATTTTGAAGATGTTTTTTAAATTGACCTAAATTTAAATTTACTGTCTTATATTTCACTTAAAGATTCTTCTCATCGTTTCTTTGAATCTCTTAAAATAAATATGTGTTTATGTTTTTCCCTTTTTAAAAAAAAAAAAAAATGTTATTACTATTTTATTTTATTTTTACATCTGAGTATTTTTTTCATTCTTTATTTCCATTCTTAATTCTTAATTACTCTTACAAGTTTTCTTCATTTTTAATATTATTTCCATTTGTAAATAGTCACTACAAACTACAAACCTTAAAATATTATTTTTTTTTCACTTAAATTTAAATATTTAAACAACTTTCATTTATGTTTTCTTTTTCCTTCTCTTTTTTATACTTTCATAATTAACATTAGATTTAATTGCTTTTTAATATGGAAACTTCACTGGTCCATTAGAATTAAGTCCAATTGTGTAAAATATTAAACTTTGTAACTGTACTGTATGTTTCCTGAATAAAAGAAAATAAAAAAAAAAAAATAAAAAAAAACCTTATTTAATTTGCTTTAGTTTGTTTCTGTAAAATATATAAATATATAAATAGCATGAACCACTCTAGGTGTATTCAGCAACTATTCTAAATAATCAACTTAATGAAGAATTTGTTTTTACAAATGCAACGTGCAGTTAAAAATATCTTCTCCATTATAATTTTTACAGATATGTCTGATAAATGAATTTGTGGTATAATAGTTTTTACAAATTGGCATATTAAAAAAGAGAATTTAACCTGATAAAAATTTTGAATATTACAGTGTGTAAAATGTTTACTTAAACCATCCAATGACAGGTTGTAAGCCCTGTTAATGCCTAGACTTTCATATTACCTTCTCAAAAATGTTCTATACATCTAATATTTTAATATACACATGAAATTTATTTCGCGGAATGTCGAACTAAGTATTATATATCCGCCTCATATCCAACGGTCAGCGCGTTTGCCTACCATGCGAGAGGCCTCAAGTTCAATTCACTGTCAACATTGTTGAAATGAAATATTTATTAAAAGAGGTGTTTTTATTTTCAAATATTTTTCAGTCCTTGGACTTGCACCTAAAGCGTAAGATTTTTTCAATTTATTTTTTATTATTTTTTTATCAATCCTTACGGATTATTACAATCATTTTACGAAAATAATTTATCTTTTGTATTTATACTCGGTTGTTGATAAAAATATTTTTTACGAATTTTGGAAAATTTGTCTGAGTCTTTTGTTTAGTTTTATCTGGTAGTTTATTGTATAATTTCAGTCCCTGATTTGTCTTGGTTGTCCTTGTCTCGTTTTGGAATGTTGTATTTGATATTCATATTTTATGTCTATGTTTATTACAATTTGTTTAAAGTTTTAGTTCATTGTCCACAATTATATCAATGGCTAACTTATGAATATTTTTTTAAGACTTTAGTTGAAATTGTTAATTTGCATTTAATTGTTTAGTTTTTTTAAAGGGTTCATAAGTTGGTGTTAGAAAAGGGAGGTCATATACTAGCTTCGATATTTTATTTTGCTGTCATTGTAGTCTGTTGAAGTAATTTTGTTTACCTGTTTCCCATAGTTGTTACATAAAACATATTTTAGTTTAAAAACATAGACTTCGTACATTAGATTTTTTTTTCCGTTTTTGGAACAAAGTTTTTGATTAAAAAAAAAGGCTCGATAATTTCTCAATTTTGCGAATTAAGTTGTTGATATGAATTGTCCGTGTAAATTGTCTGTCTATTGTTAGTCAACAACAATTTCAGTTAGTCGTGCATTATTTACGTGAGCATCTACTTTATGTCATTTTTTTCTAGATTAAAAATGACAAGCTACAAGTACAAGCTTTCTGCATCAAATATTTTTTTATAAAAAAGAGTGTATTATTTAATAACGTTTTCCCCTGGCATACATCTGAAGATTTCTTTTTCGTCCTTAAATCATTTGGACATTACCTTTATAAGAAGAAAAATCTTTAAGACCTGCTACAGCTGGTATACCAATGCCGAACCGAATCCTCCATTAGCTGCGAAAAATTAATTATAATTTTTTTTTATGTTATAAGCAAGATAGAAAATACAGTAACTTCTATAATATGCATATTAAAAAAAAACAATTTCATTTAATTGCCTCTCTTATTTATAAACATGTTTTATCAATAATAATATATTGCGCAAGTTTAAAAAATTGTAGGAAATTACTGGGTTAATTCATACAGAGTTTGTTTCTTATTTTGGCTTCTCCATTATTTACTGTTTAATTTTTTTTTTATTTATTTAGATAACAAATAGAAGTATACAATATTACTAGGTACTAAATGCATTTTTTTCTGAAGATTTTTTGATTGGATCGGGTTGTAGTCCCGCGACTAGTGTCACGGACTCATGTATCAGAGACTCGAGGTTCGAACCCACTCTGGCTCAACTTGATTCCCATTTTATAAATTGAATTATTTGCAACTCGTATAAAATGGCCTCTAAAATTTAAATACTAGTGTGAACGTGTTTTTTTTAATGCAAAAAAAAACAAAAATATTACACTTTAATACAAAACATATTTCTATATAGCAATGTTGACTGTCATATTATTTGTCAGCAATGACTTAAAATAAGGCATAAACGTATTTTTTTAAATACACTAATTGTAAAAATGCAATTTCGTGGCATTTGTAATAATGTTAAATAAAAATATGGGATATCTTATTATCCTAATTAAAAAAAAAAAAATTATCGTTTATTGAGAAGTCTTTTTTAATTAACATGATGCTTTTACATTTAAGTGCATTAAAGGCATTTTCCTTTATTGTGGTTTTTGTGTTAATTCTTGTTATTTTTAAATGTAGCGTGTCGAGTGACGATATGAATTTCTGTATTATTATGCTACAAGAGCCTCAAATAAATTAGGCAAAAAAATATCTTAAATATTTATATAGTTTTAAGACGCAAAAAAATATTTTATAAATTACTACATTTAAGTCTAAAATATCCGTAGAACGTGAATAAATTATCCTCTCGGGCTCCGTTGCAATTTATTATCACACATCGATTCTGACGGGGTTGATAAAGTATGTAACATTATAGTAATCATATGCAATCGTCGTAAAATGATAAAAAATCTATCATTTACTCTATCGTTTGATCCGGAGAGCATAAAGACAAGGCGCATGCGTATTGCACTCTGCACAATAACCTCTAGTGACAAACCAGAAAGGGTGGTCTGGTAGTCTTTCCTTACCCCTGGTAGCGTTCGGTCATATGTGATCTTTAAATAAGGCACGCCCACAAACTCTCGATATCTCTTTGTTTCCGTAAATGCATCTCGCGAAAGAAAATATAAACTTTAAGAAATAAAATGAAAATCCCTTGTTAAAGTGTAAAAATGTTTTTGTTTGTGTTTTGAACGATGTTTAAGTTAGTTTTAATAATCCAGAAGTGATTATTTGTTATTTATTTTATATTTAAAGTTTATAAGTGTGAAAATGTTTTTTATTCATTGAACAATGTTTTCGATAACTTCACTCTGGATTTTGTTCATCACAGCGATGATTTTAGAACTCGGTAAGGACTTTAAATTATTTTTTGAACACTGATTCACAAGACAAAATATTTTTTGAAAGACTGAGGGAAATGTTTATTTAAGACGCGTGAGTTAAATTTTAAAGTATTTGATTTTTATTTTCTGATTCTCGATAAGTTTATCTTTTACATAGAAGTTAAGATTTCATAGCAACGAAGAGAAAGTAACAAAATTGAAGCAATTTTGCTTTTTTGGCAAATTATTTTCCGAAATATTATATTTTTAAAACAATGCATTTCAACAATTTTTTTAACTGAATTCTAACAGTTTTTTATTTATATTTAAATGTGAGATTATTTGACTCTTGAAACCATAGTAAAGTGACTTCAGAAAAAAATATTAAAATTAATGTCCAGAATGTGTGAATAAGTCGATTCGTCACACAACATGGAATTCTTTGAGATAGATAGATCTTCCGGCTATTAATACATATCTTCTCGATTAACACAGGTGGGATAAAAATGAATTGGCATGCGTAATCCCGAAGTCTTATTTGTATGTTGATCAGGTTTAAACATATATTGTTTACCATTATTTTATTACCTTTGTCATTGCTCCATAGTTTTATGTTCTTTTTGTTCAGTTTTTTTTTACATCTGTTTCTTCATATATCTTTTGTAATAAGCTTAGGTTGTAAATAAAATAAATGAATATTCAAATTATTGAGTTGAGCTGTGGTCCCGTGGCTAGGTGTCGACGACTCTTAATCAGGAGATC
This sequence comes from Micrasema longulum, assembly GCF_059751315.1. Lineage (NCBI taxonomy): Eukaryota > Metazoa > Arthropoda > Insecta > Trichoptera > Brachycentridae > Micrasema > Micrasema longulum. The sequence goes on along the minus strand of NW_028278059.1, from coordinate 381,065 downwards.
CGAGATTCGAACATTTTCTAACACGGATTTTTACAGCTAAAAAAAAAACAATATTCTGTTAAATCAAATGAAAAAAAATGAATATTTTCAAATAAAAAATCAAAATTATTATTTATTTTACTTTATATTTTTAGATAGTAAAAAAAACAATACCATTAGTAAAAAAAAACTTTATTTCAGCAATATTTTGCAAAATATAGGATTGAAGTAAGATACAATTAATAGATATGTTCATATAATTTTAATTAAAGTAAAAAAAACACTATTTTAGTCACGCACGAAGCACGGACAATAATCGATTGCGTGGCGCGCCGCGGCAACACGAAATATTATTTTTCCCGTTTTGGATGAAACCGACCGCATTACAGCTGCGCTACTTTGCGCGGTTTTCCATACAAAATGTCGTTGCGAATCATTAGTTTAATACCAATTGTTCATTTGAAATGAATGTGGAATATTTTCTTAAGTATAAAACATTAAAAAATGTTTGAATATACCAAAAAAGTTGCCATAATTCCTTTGGTAAGTTCAGTATCATCGGCCTCGTAGTGTAGTGGTCGGCGCGTTTGCTTACCATGCAAGGGAATCGGGTTCGATTCCCGACATGATTGACATGAAATATTTATTTAAGAAGGTATTTTTACTCTAGAATATTTCATTGTCCCTGGACTAGCATCTGAAGCGTACGACTGATCATCCTACCTCCATGTAACTAAAATGATCAAGATATGCTGCGATTGCTGTACCAATACAATGCCCTATTCAATATTAGGTACGGAAATGGAATGATGATGATGGAATTTAGAAAACAAAATATTTTTTGTTACCACAGGAATCAATTCAGGTTTTTAAGGGTTCATAGTACATTTTTCACTGAATATGAAATTTTTGCTTTTCACATTCTTCAACACAATCAAATAATTTATATTTTTATGACTCTTCTCAAACTAACATTAAAAATAGATACAATTTGCATTCCAATTATTAACCGGGCTTGTTTTTCAATAGCTGTTCTATAAAAATTATAATGAAGTAGTATTAAAGCGGGGTTATAATATTTAACCTCCGCGTGTCCGCGACATTACCACGAGACTACTCGTGCAACCGGGTTTAAATTTATCTGTGCTCTAAATTAAAATATCTTACAATATTTGAGTTTGTAGACTTTACTGGATTTTACCCCCTTGGGAGTCATTAAGATAAACAAATAACAACAGGGATAGAGAAAAACCAGACAATGACAGGTCATAAGCCCTGTAAATGCATAGACTTTCATATTCCCTTTATAAATAAATCATTAAACATAGATTTATTTGCAAATAATCTTACTGACGTACGGCGTTTGCTTTTGAAATTATTCGTAGTATTTTTTCTTTTCTTTTGGATTTATATTAAATTACTATTCATTTTACGTTCGAGAATCTTTTTTAACTTACTGTGATGCTACTTGTGAAAACTTGTAATTGGCTTATTTGTTATTTGTTTTGTTATATATTTGAGATAATTAAAGCTGTTGGTTATCCAAATAAATCAAATCAAATAAAATAAAATAAAGGTATTATAAAAAAATAGGAGGGGGTGAAATCCAGTCTTTATTATTATTATTATAAATTATAAAAAACATTTTAGAAAAGAGATACAGAAGTCTAGGCATCTACAGAGCTTATGTGGTCACTTTAAAACTAACATTCACCATTCTGCTCATATTTGAACATCTGTATTCTCTCGATTCTTCCATTTTTTATCTTTGTGAAATAAAAGAGCCGGTACTTTAATGATGCGAATGAGATTCATCTGACCGTACGAAGGAACACAAATCCGTTAGGATAAAAATTCAACAATATTTTGAGTTTGTCCCAATTTTCAAACATATAACAACAAAGATGAAAAACATTTTAGAGAAGGTAATATATAAGTCAAGGCATCTACAGGGCTTATTGACTGGCTAAAGTGGCCACTTTACATACTGTGTAACATTCACCATTCTGCACATATTTAAACATCTATCTTACTTCAATTCTTTCATTTGTCAATGTTTGTGAAGTAAAAGAGCTAAAACCTTTATTTATACGGGTGAGATTCATCTTATATAATTATTTTACCTACATGTTACACAGTGTGTGAAGTGGCTACTTAAATCAGCCAATGATAGGTCATAAACCCCGTAGATGCCTAGACTTCTTTATTATTTTCTCTAAAATGTTCTTCATATCTGTTGTAATGTGTTCATATAAACAGCTCCCCAGGGAGTTGAACTCAGTCCCTGTCTACAAAGATTTGGACAAACTCAATATATTGTTTTTAAATTCTAACCTGTTTTTTCATGTTTTACATCATGCATTTTAGTTTTTGATCAAATCTTGTATAATTTAATAATTTTTTTCTGTTCATTTACTAATTTGATTATTTGTGTTTAATTTTAAAGTACGTTAGCACTTTTTGTTTTTAATAAATGCCCCTTGGGAGTTAAAGAACAAGATAAATAAATAAAATGACAAAGTAGATGATTTTCAACTCAGAGTGGAAATAAATTCACGACGCGTTCGTTTTTCTTGCTTGAGGTCCTAAGTTCGATTTCTGGCAGAATGGATATGAAATATTTGACAATGTTTGAGTATGTCCAAATGCTTGCAGACTGGCTGGATTTCCTCCCTAGGGAGTTGTTCATATTAAAATTCATTTCAACAGAGAGGGAAAATATTTTTGAGAAGGGGAATATGGAAGGAACAACTCAGTGACAGTCAATAAATGGTTTTTAACTTTTCCCACAGTCCCAAATAACATCAACAAAGATGACGGGCATAAATTCAACTCAACGTGGTTCCCAGTTCTACATACTACAACAATGAATAAAAATATGCCTACAACTGACTGCGACACGGTTCAAATTACTAGTACTTAAACACACACTTTTTGTTTACAAAACACTCAGCTTACCCTGAAGATGGCTCCTGCAATAGTAGCCGAAAAGTCGGAACAAATCCAACACACACGGTATCACCCAAAAAAGAAACATGTTGACATTTAAATAATGTTTTTAAAGGGGTGATTAAAATAATGTTTTATGGAGTGTAGTGTCTAGTGCAGTGCCTTATGCTCTTTTTAAAGCTGACAAGGAAGCTTATTAAAATTCTGATGAGTTCAATCACAAACTTTTTCAATAAACTCTGATTGGGAAAAGCTTGAAAAGTTAAGTAAAAAACGGTCAATAAGATGCCTTTAAACTTAAAAGTCCTGGTCCAGAATGATAGACTTCCAATTAATTTAATGCAGCCTTCCTGCATCTTCCTCCCCCTTCTCTCGTTTCTTACCCTCTACCCTTGGTTCTTCTGCTAATCGCTTTCAGTTCTCTTGAGTGTAGTTACTGAATCGTAAAACGAGTCTTGACAACTTTAGCATCCTGGATTTTATCACAAAGAATGTTGAAAAGAACTATTGAAAATTCTAGCAATTAAAAAGAAAGCCATTTAAATTTGAAAGTTAAAATTGTTGACGTAAGTTCATTTTGATTTATTGTAGATATAAAAGAGGAGTGATATTTAAAAAAAACATGAAAAGCAATTAAAACGTGACAAAATAATACATAATCAAATCGGGTCGTGGTCCCGTGGCAAGTGTTGTAGGCTCTCGGATCAGAGGTCCGAGGTTAGAATCTCACTCTACCCCAACTTGATTTCTATTTTTTAATAGTGACTTTTTTGCAACTCATTGAAAATGGGCACCTATTTTGCAATGACAATAAATTATGAGAATAGTAATATTGATTTAAAAAAAAAACATTATAATAATTTATATTCATATTTATCAAACAACGTTTTTTAAAAGGGTTTATTCGAAAAAAATATCATTATTTCCCTTTCCACATCCCGTGGTGCATAGTGCACTGTATTGGTAAACCAAGTGCAGAGTATTTCATTAATCTGTTTAATAAAGGTAATCTTATCAGTCCTATACTTCAGGTACAAGTCCAGACACAATAAAATATTGAGTTTAAACAAACTTTAAAATCTATATATCACGTTCATCTTAACAGAAATCGAATCCAGGACCTCAAGAATGGTAGGCAAATGCATCAACCACTACAAAACGTGGCAGTCTTATCTCTACTCAATTTACATATTGCAGGATTTTACCTTTAACCAGCCATCGAGTCAGTTCTGGTTCTATTTCACACACAGAACTGTATTTTTCTTCGGCCTGAACACAATAGATGTTTTAATTTGAGTGCTCGTGTTAACTCAATTAATATTTAATAGACAATTTTTCATTTTGTATTTGTTTACGATTTACGGTTACGATTTCATGTAAATATAATTATTTTTATAATAAATGTACCAGATCTGAAGAAGACGCAAAACCAACGAAACCGGTTTTTTTACTCGTTATTCCAAATTAATTAATTTATTTAAAAATTAAAGTCTGGATTACTAATCTATTCCTGGAATAAATTAAAAATAAAAATTATGCCAAAACGATAATATTACCAAAAGTCCGAATTCGTCTTTTCTGATCTAAGTATTCAGAAGTGTTCCCGATTTAATATTTTTCCAACGTCGAAATTCTTCAAAAAAATACAATGTCAACAGATGAAAGAATTGAAGGAATATAGAGGTTCAAATATAGACAGAATAGTGAATGTTACACAGTGTGTAAAGTATATTACCTTCTCATAAATGTTCTTCATCTCTGTTGTAATATGTGAATTTAATGTAATGCTAAGATCCTTTATTGACAAAACCATTGGAAGGGAAATATCTTTTAGTTTGTACTTGTTTTTTTTTTTTTTATCATTTTAAATTTTCACAAAATTATAATTTATGCAAAGTTGCTTTGACTATCCAACTAAGTTTATTTACCTCGTTCGAAAACAGTAAAAAAATATATAAAAACTGTTATCAATATATGGAAACAGACATAAAAGTAGTAAAAGTCGGAGTCAAAACATAGTAAAAAATTTAGTAAAAACTTTTAAAAATGTACAAAAAACATTAAAATATAAGAAAAACATTTTTACAACGTAGTGAAAACAAAGTTATAAATGTAGTGAAAACATTGCAAAAAACATTATTGAAAAAAAAAATTAAAATAGTATTTTAAAACCCAGCAAAACGCGAAGTAAAGAAATAATACATAATTAGAAACATATTTAAAGTCGTAGTAAAAAAAAAAATATTTGTGTATGGCAAAAAGCATATTTAAAAAAACAAAAGTCAAAATACCGAGTAAAAAGAAAAACTGTAAAGGGTTCTTTCGTCACGAAAAAGATATTTTTTTACATTGTCAATAAATAAGTTGAAGACAATTGATGTTACACCATTCATTAAAACAGTAAATATCCTGTTGAAAAAAAACAATCAATGGGCAATTCGATAAGTGTAAGTATCTTGTTATCATCAGCAAAAAGCCAAAACTTTGTATCTTGAAAAACACTGGTAATATCATGTTTAGTAAAAGTATTATAATAATCTAATATTACTTAAAATGATAAACAAAATTGGAAAAAAAATATCATTTTAAAACAACCATTATAAATCTACCCAAGGGTAATACGAAAGAACGGCCATGTTCATATTTATCACGGCTCATTTTTTCCACCCCTCCAAATAGATCACTTCTTGCGCATCCCTCATCTCTGAAGACAGCTGTTTTTGCAACTGGAGGGTGAAAACACTTTACTCTACGCCCAGTTTATTTATTACACCCCCGGCGTGAGACGTCATATTTTTATACGATTAACCCTTAAGTTTTCTCTTCGAAAAACGATTTATTTAAATTAAAGTAACATGTTTATAAATGAATAAGAGCAAGTCAACCAAATATAAGAAAAATAATTTATAAAATAAAATAATAAACTATTTAAATGCATTGGAAGGGTTGTATTAAAAATCAATAGTAGCAATGTTCTGTGCAGTTTTTCGAAACTTCATCGTGATAGAGCAAATGCAAACATGTTTCTAAAATAGGCCACAGCAGGATCATAAAAATTTAGCAACTCTGGGGCGAACCGACAGAAGAGCATACTGACAAATAGATAAGGTTTTGAACTCACTCCCTTAAATTTTACCGTCAAACAGCAATTTTGTTATGTCGAATCATACAAAATATTAATGACCGGCCGAAACAAGATTTTCAGCCAAAGCTGAATCCGAAACCGAATTTTGGCTTGTGTTCTAGTTTTGGCCGAAATCGAAAATTATTTTAATTAGTTAAAAGTCACTTGAAAACGCCCAAAATAAGACGAAAACCTAACGAGTTCATTAAAATAAGTTTTAAATAAAATATTCAATTAAATGAAAGATATAAATTATAATTGCTTGTGTAATTCAATTTATTTTACTGTGTATTTTTATTGTTAATAGTTAAAGTGGACCCGACAGATATTGTCCTGCTCGAACATTGGCTTGCCTCCTATAAGCTGGTTGAACAAACATTTTTTCGTAAATAAGGACACACGTTATTTATTTCGGACTTTTTTGAGCTATTTATAAATTTGTAATAAGGGTTAGTTTTTCGTTTTACCTACTTATGTAATTGATTAAGAGTCCTCGTCGTGCTCAAATCGATGCCATGTCTTTCTCGGTCTTCTTGTCTTTCTGTATCCGATAACATTCGAATTGTAAATACTTATAGCCGTTCTTTCGCCGTCCATTCGTTTTACATGTCCAAACCAACGCAGAGCTCCTTTCTTTCGACGATAATGCTTATCTCAACATTTCATAATGTTACTTGGATTTTTCTCCTTCTTCTTAAACAATTTTTTTTCTGTGCCCAACAAGTATTTATTATTTAGTAGTATTTTTTTTTTCAATCGATAAGTAAATGTAAAACAAAGGAATTACAAAAATTTTAATCCAGTATTTATTATATTTTTACAGAGATATGAAATATACAAGTTGCAATGTGTACTGGCTTCACATTACCGGGAAGGCAGAATAAATGAACATTTTGTGTCTTTTGCTACAAATCAAACCCCATATTTCAAGATTTTTACCCGAAAGTAGTCATCGAGTTAAAAACTCTCTTTCAGTGTTTTTTTATATTAAGGCAATCCACCCTAAGAAGGATCTGGTTCCATTAGGTCAAAATCGGAAAACAATGACGATAGAAAGAATAATTAATCAATTTAACTAGGTCAAAGTTATTGGGTAGCCATAATAAAAAACATACGTTTTATTACTCGAGAAAAAATATAATAAAAAAACACATTTTTCATCAAATCGTAAAAACCCTTCCAAAAACTGCCAGGAAGTCGTTTTTATATGGCCTCATTCAATTTTACATCCAAAAAATTCGTATTTTTGTTTTTATGGTGACAGAATAAAACCTTTACGAAAATAATAAAAACAAAGCAATTTTTTTTAATCATTCATTCCTTCAGGACACAAAAAAACTGTTTTTATCGAAGTATGGTTTGAATTGTGATATTATTTTTTCTATTTTATTTTTATTGAATTTCTTAGCATTTTGATAATTTCCAAATGCTTTTCGAAAAGGCTAGATTTAACTTCCAATAGAGTTATTTACATTTAAATTTATTGCAACAGAGAAGAGAAACATTTTTGAGATGAGAAAGTGAACTTTTAGGCTTTTACAGGTCGTGTAGCTGGTTTTGGCGACTACTTTACACACTGTGTAACAATTACTATTCTGTCTATCTTTAAACATCCATGTTTTCTCAAATTGTCCATCTGTTGACTTATGTGAAGTAGAAAATCTGTAGTCTTTATTAATTGTTGGATAAAAAGATTTCCATATTAATTTTCGAATTCTACACAATCGTATTACTTCAACAAGATTAATCGCATTCACATCAATAAAAGTTTCAGCTCATTTACTTTACAAACGTCAAGCATTTGTTTTCCCACTAAACTTGGTTTAAATGAAGTATGTAATTAAAATTAAAATAAAAATACGGCGTTTTTCACCTGCTTTTTATTAATTAAATTACAGACCGGTTTCGGAACTACACGTGCTACGTTTAATTCATTACTATTATGCCTCGATAAAGGAGAACGTTTGGCTTTAAAACAAGTTGATAATTGAATAAATATTAATTCGATAAATTTTGAATCTTTTTATTTAATTTTAATATTGATTTTTATTTAAATCAATTGTATATTGAGTGCCCGAATAATTGTAGACAGACTAGATTTTTTCCCTCGGGAGTTATTAAGATCTTAATATGTTGCAACAGAGAAGGAAAATATTTTAGAGAAGGAACAATGAAAGTCTAGGCATTTACAGGGTTCATGACCTGTCATTGGCTGATTTCAATGGCCACTTTACACATGGACTTTATGAAGATTTGTGTCAAAGTCAAGAATAATTGGCATAATCATTTGGTGTCGACATAAGTTGTGTTCTTTTTTTCCAAATGAAAAAAACAAAACATTACAGCTTGCCTATCACAAACCGTACACCGCATCTGAAGATATAAGTCTCTTTGAAGGTGCCCACATATACAGAAAAAATGTTCGTTACTGAACAAGAATAGCTACCAAAAGAAGCTCTCTGTAATCTGGTAGTCTTAGCATATTTTTGCTGAAAATAAGAAATCTAAAAATA